>NC_057807.1:167510843-167634918 GCF_018294505.1 Triticum aestivum | reverse complement strand
GGGGGGGAGGGGGTGTTGAGTATATTGTGTATGTGTATATTGTGTATTGGGCCCACCTCTTGTTTCCTCTATATAGTTAAGGTTGTGGCCCCCCTCTGTACTCATATATACGTGCCTGGTGCACCGATTAATGCATTGCGTATTGCACAACATATTCTCGTAATTCACACTGATGATGATGGAATTCCATTGTTTCGAACTTAATTTCAATGGGAATTTTTAGTACGTAGCTACATTATCTTACTGCAACTTGGTCAACAGCCTGTAAGACTAGCGGTTAGTACAGAGTACTCCTTCAACTGCATGATCAATTTATACTAAAAATTTGAGGCCGCAACGGCATCAGTCCTTGGCAAAGGTGGCGCCTTTAGCCACAAGTACTACTGTAATACACCTTCAATGCACAAAGTAGTACTGCTAAAAATCAACATGAGTTAATTGGCTCTGGACAACGGTCATAATTCATCATAATTTGGTGCTAATGACCCAAATTCATTTGCCACTTTTAGCAGTAACTCTTGCTTGATTATGATTAAACTTTTATCTTTTGAAACTTGACTACTTGGGGTACTCTTGCTTTGGTACTATAGTAGTACTCCTCTTCGGTCTTCACTTGCAAATGCAGCAACTATTGATCCATGTTCATGTTTTTCATTGAAGCCAAATTAAGATGGAGATTTTAGGCAGCAAAAATATAATTTGTGATTCCTCTATGGACAAAAAGTAAAGCAGCTAATTGATTTTCATTTGTTTGATTGCAGGGCGGTTTGGCACGTCATCGCCGATGCACCTGAACTAGCAGTGTGAATGAACTAGCTACATCGGCATTTAGATTTCAGAAACAACGGACAAAATCTCTACCTAAAAATCAAACGAGGGCAGGAACAAAATGGTAAATATGTACTATCAGACTTGCTTTGGTGCCAAGCTTGATAGAAACAACCTGCATGGTCAAAGGTTCGAATGGCAGAGATCTTTTTTTATCGCATGGAAAAAACTCAGCATTACAATGTGTTCCGATGATCAATATGCAGTGGCATATGAGATTGTAGGTGCTGAGACTGTAAGGAGGTGAATGAGATTGAACATTTGTATGCAAGGACAACTGAGAATGACAGATAGTCTACTAGTTAATAGTTATGCAGTTGGATCCACCACAGTCAGTTGAAGATGCCAGGTAGTCTACTACTCCCACCATTCGGAATTACTCGTCCAAGAAATGAATGTATCTAGATGTATTTTAGTTGTAGATACATCCTTTTTTGTGACAAGTAATTCCGAATGGAGGGAGTACTAGTTAGCATCGAATTAGCCACATTGGCGTCTGTTTAAAGCGGGAGCAAGTCCGAGTTCTGCAGCGCCTACGCCTCCTCCCTAGTCTCTCACTACCGTATGCTCAGCCGTAAGGAGGGTGGTGGTAGTTTCATGCACGACAGCGCTGCCGTCGTCGGTGGACTGGCGCCAGAAGGGCACGGTGACCACCGTCTATGATCAGGAGTAGTGCTATAGTTGCTGGGCTTTCTCCACGATCGTGGTCGTGGAGGGCATCAATGCGATCTGCACTAAGAACCTCATGTCTCTATCCGAGCAGCGGCTCGTGGACTGTGACACGAAACCCAATGCCATGTGGAGCAACTTTTCACCTTGGTGATGACAGTCTGATTGTCACAGTTCATAAGGATAGCCAGAACCGGTTTATCAACCAATGGCAAGTCCATCAAAAGATCTCAAAGCCATCTTGCTTCGACACCAGATGTGTCTAATGCTGTTAATTCTGCTTCCATTGTCGATCTCGTTAAGATCATTTGCATGCAAGACTTCCAGGAAACAGTGCCACCTCCAAGAGTAAACATATACCTAGTTGTGGCCTTCATCTCATCAGCATCAGAGATCGAATTTGCATAACTATACCCTTCAAGTACCGACGGGTATCCCGTATAGTGAAGTCCGTAGTTCATAGTACCCTTCAGATTGCGCATAACCCTCTCAATAGCATGCCAATGCACATCACCCGGATTGGAAACAAACTGACTTAGTTTGCTCACAGCAAACGCGATGTCAGGCCTCGTTGCGCTCGCTAGGTACATGAGTGAACCAATGATTTGAGAGTATCTCAGTTGATCCTTAGCTGTGCCTTCGAACTTTCGAACCAACACACTAGGATCATATGGTGTTTGAGATAGTTTGCAGGCCGAATATCCAAAATGGCTCAACACCTTCTCAACATAATGGGATTGCAGAAGTGTAATCCCATCCTCATTTTCTCTCAGTAGCTTGATGTTCAAGATAACATCAGGCACACCAAGGTCTTTCATCTCAAAGTTCTAAGATAGAAACGACTTGACCTCCTCAATGACTTTGAGGTTGGTTTCGAATATCAATATGTCAACAATGTACAAGCACAGTATAACTCCTTCGCCCCCACCATGGCAATAGTATACACATTTGTCAGCTTCATTAACAATGAAGCCAACAGATGTCAGAGTTGTATTAAACTTATCGTGCCATTGCTTAGGTGCTTGCTTCAGGCCATATAAAGATTTCAGCAACCTACACACCTTTCTTTCCTGACCATCTATCACAAAGCCATCTGGCTGTTGCATGTAGATTTCCTCGTTTAGCTCTCCATTCAGAAAAGCCATCTTAACATCCATCTGGTGGACGAGAAGACCATGTGAGGCCGCCAACAAGAGTAATACTCGAATGGTGGTCAGTCTAGCCACAGGTGAATAAGTATCAAAGAAATCTTCCTCTTCCTTCTGGTCATAGCCCTTGGACACAAGCCTAGCCTTGTACTTTTCAATCGTACCATCAGGCCTAAACTTCTTTTTGAACACCCACTTACATCCCAACGGTTTGCAACCATAGGGATGCTTAGTGATCTCCCATGTCCCGTTAGCCATGATGGAATCCATCTCGCTATGGACCGCATTCTTCTAGTAGTCAGCTTCTGGAGAGGCATACGCTTCTGAAATAGAAGTGGGAGTATCATCCACGGGGTACACGAAGAAATCATCACCAAAGGTCTTTGCGGTCCTTTGTCTCTTGCCCCTACCAAGAGTTTCCTCGTCATCCTCCTCAGGATTTTCATCATGTGTTTGTTCATAATATTCCATAGGAATGGCAGGTTCAGGAGTCTCCTCATATTCCTGTCTAGAAGTGCTTTGCATATCTCTCATAGGAAAAATATCCTCAAAGAATGTAGCATCCTTAGACTCCATAATTGTACCAACCTTCTGGTAAGGTACCTCAAATTTCACTACTAGAAATCTATAGCCAACGCTATTCTTAGCGTAGCCCAAATTCGCGCAATCCACAGTCTTGGGTCCAAGCTTACGGTTTTTAGGGATCGACACATTGAATTTTGCCAAACAACCCCAAGTTTGCAAGTACGAGAGTGTTGTCCTTCTCTTTGCCCATTTCTCATAGGGAGTGATCACATTATCCTTTGTCGGAACTTTATTCACGACATGACATGTCGTCAATATAGCCTCCCCCCACCATGCCTTGGATAAACCCGATGTATCTAACATGGCGTTAACCAAATCAGTTAGAGTATCATTTTTCCGCTCAGCAACCCCGTTTGACTGGGGTGAATAGGGAGGCGTCCTCTCATGAATAACGTCATGTTCCGCACAAAAAGAATCAAACTCACTCGCGAAGTACTCTTCACCACGATCTGATCGGACTCGTTTAATTTTCTTTTCAAGTTGATTCTCAACTTCTGCCTTATAGATTTTAAAGTAGTGTAGAGCCTCATCTTTAGTATTTAACAGATACACATAACAATATCTAGTGGAATCATCTATCAAAGTCATGAAGTATTTCTTTCCACCTTTAGTCAACACACCATTCATCTCGCAAAGATCAGAATGTATGAGTTCTAATGGTGCCAAGTGTCTCTCTTCCACTGCCTTGTTAGGCTTGCAAGGTTTCTTAGCTTGCACACATGAAAGGCACTTAGAACCTTTGGCTAAAGTGAAACTCGGGATTAAATCCAACTTAGCTAGCCGCATCATAACACCAAAACTAATGTGACAAAGACGTGGATACCAAACTTCAGATTCATTAACACTCAAATGAATATGGTTCACGACTTTATTACAAAAATCTGCGAGGGAAAGGCGGAACATCCCTCCGCTCTCATAACCTTTTCCAACAAATAGTCCATATTTAGTAACAACTAATTTATTAGACTCGAAAACCAACTTAAAGCCTTCTCTACATAGAAGGGAGCCCCTAACAAGGTTCTTCTCGATGACGGGGACATGCTGCACGTTCTTCAGCTGCACAATCCTTCCTGAAGTAAACTTCAGATCGACCATGCCAACACCATGAACAGAAGCACTCGCGCCATTCCCCATCAATACGGACCCGTGGCCTGTGACCTAGTAAGAAGAAAACAATGAAATGTTAGCACACACATGAACACCTGCACCTGTGTCCACCCACCAATCAGTGGGCTGAAACACTAAAAAAAGTAAATAAATTACCGTCCCCATATGCACCATTCTCAATGTTGCCCACAATCATGTTGACAGACTTGGAGTCCTGTCCTGACTTCTTAAACTTGTGTGGGCACTTGTTGGCCCAGTGTTCAACCAAACCACAAGTGAAGCAACCCTCATCCTTCTTGTTCTTCTTGAAGGTCTTCTTACCCTTCTTCTTAAAGTCGGTATTGTGTTGGACACCGTTCTTTCCCTTGGGCTTGTGGGAGTTGAAATTCCTCTAGTTTACCATGTTGGCGACAGAAGTCCCTTCGACCCCTTTTCCGTGCGAGTCCTTTGCCCTTGAATTCTGTTCAACACTCAGATGGCCAATGATATCCTCCACAGAACGCCTCTGATGTTTCAGAGTGGTGGCAAAGTTCCTCCAGGAATTAGGGAGCTTAGCGATTATGCAGCCCGCGACAAACTTGCCCGGTAACTCGCACTTAAGAAGCTCAAGCTCCTTAACAATGCATATTATCTCATGAGCCTGCTCCAATACAAGACGGTTTTCAACCCTCTTGTAATCGTGGAACTGCTCTATAATATACATCTCGCTCCTGGCATTGGTGGCCCCGAACTTAGATTCGAGCACCTCCCACAAGTCCTTGTCAACATGCACATGTAAATATGCGTCGACCAGTTTATCTCCGATCACACTAAGAACTGCTTCGAGAAACACAGTGGTGGCCTCCTTGAACGCCTTCTCCTATTCAGGAGCAACCATTCCCGTGGAGACACCGGTGACCCAGAACACATTCATAGCCGTGAGCCATAAAGTGGTCTTAGTCTGCCAACGCATAAAGTACGTACTGGTAAACTTATCCGGTTTCAGTGCAGCGGCAAAGCCACTTGCCGAAAAATTCCAACACATAATAGGTTTTTGGATTGCTAAGTAAATAGGCAATTTTTTGATTAATTTAATCCATGAGTATATAACTAGCATGGCATTGACACAAATAAACGCATACAGATAATAAGTCAAGCAAGCACATACTACGCTAATTACAGAAAGATCTACGTATAACGCTAGCATGACTAAAATAGAAGACAGTAGGAGCGGGATAAATGAGTTATACCCTATAGTAGGCCATGTAGAGGCCACGGCAGTGGTGGTGGCAGCAGCGTCCTCGGCGGCCTTCTTGTCGGCTTCCAATTTCTCGGCAGCGAGACGGTCGGTGTCGAACCGCGACATGGTGATGATGAAGATGACACGGACATAGAGGAAGTAGACGAACAACAAGCAGTCGCGTAGTTTCTTCCCAAAAACCTTTTCGCCTCTCTCCCATACAGGAACCGGAGAGACGGGGTTTCGGAGACCTGCTCTCCCGTCGACCTTGTACGCGGCGGACGGGATGGAGTCACCGGCGGTAGCAGCAGCAAAGGAACAACAGTGGGTGTGCGCGTGGAGCAGATGTGATCTGATTGTGGCGGCTAGGGTTAGGAGTTACTGCACACTTATATAGGCGCAGCTGCGTGTAGAGACGTGGGCTCGAACCACGTCCGAGTCCACGATAGCCCATGATCCGACGTCTCAAATCGTGGCCCAACTGTCAGAAACTCTCCGTTAGCAACTTGCAAAAATAAGCGCGTAGGTGTGATCTCGGCTCGGCTCAATCCCGCAACCCGCGGCACGGCGCGTCGTGACGAGGCGTGGCGTGGCGAGGCGGGCGATGGAGGAGGAGTGCGCGAGGGCCTCTTCTCTTCTCAAGCTCCAATATCATGTAGAAGAGAAACCCTTATAAGGAGGTCCAACTCCTCTTCCACTTCCGGGGTGGGACTAAACTTCCCACCTCCACCTAATGCCAATAAACCCACATGGGCACTTAGAGATTTTTAGAAATTGCTATATGGGCCTAAAGCCCATCCCAAATTTCAGCATCATGGACTACGCCTTCCAGTACATCACCAAGCACAGCAGGGTCACCGCCAAGGACGCGTACCCCTATAAGGCGCGGCAGGCCTCCTCCTACAACAAAAAGCCGCCCACCATGGTCACCAACTCATAGACGACGTGGGAGGTGATGAGCAACAGCTCGAGGAGCTCGCGCGCTTGCGTTGCCGCATCGCGCTGCTCGAGCCCCGCACGGAGGGCAGCGAGGGCCACAGAAGCGGCAGCGTGTAAGGCGGCGACATTGTCCCTGAGGTCGGCGAGTGGGGCGCGCATGCGGGTGGCGGCAACGTCGACGCCCTTGAGGCGGGCGCTGAGGCTAGTCAGCATAGCCGCGGTTGATGAGGCCAACCAGCTCGGCCCAGAGGGGAGCAAGGTGGGAGCGCAGTTTCCACAGCGAGGCTCTCAAGGGGCACATAGGAGAACCGTCTGTTGCCGGGAGGAACACCGACGTAGACGATGCGGGAGACCAGCGGGGGCGACGGCGGCGGGTTAGTGAATGAGAGAAGGAAAGGGGTCTTTGACTCGGGTCGGCGGCGGTGATTTGAAGCTCGTCGTCGAAGGGAGAGGAGAGCGAGCTGGTTTGGTTCGATCGGCTCAGGTGGGATTTTTAGTCCGTGGCCACTTTGCAAAAAAGCCCTCCAATGCCTGCTTATTTGTGCTATTTCGGCCAAATGTCCAGTCCATGCCACGCTGTATCACTTGAACAGCGCCACCTAAGCTAATACATAGAGAAAAGCGTACAATGGACCGTATGTGACCCCCTAGAGCAAGTCTGGTGACTGTATTTTGGGTATTTCCAACGACAGGGACTAAAGTGGCCACCGACGCAAGTTATAGGCCCTATAGTGAATTTTTCTCTTCTTATTTATAATGCACATGTCGTGGTTCCCCGAATTAGTACCACCTTGCGTATACGTTTTAAATTCAAACTGAAAGCGTAAATTCATGGGAATAAGTGTATTATGACGGTGAACCCACGGAGTCAATCCATGCTTTATTATTAGGGAAAGATCATTAAAAATTAGGGAAAGATTAGGGAAAGATATAGAACGAGATTACTGTCGTGCTGCCCCCATGTTCGCGTCGCCCACTGCATGCGGCACCGGGGAAACTGTAGCCACACTGCTAGGCACTCTTGCTTTCCCCACTCGCTGCGTCGCCATCAAAGGGGACGCCCGCGAAGCCATGCACACCCTATGAAGGTGGCGGTGGGGTGTCTTTCTTTTGGCTGGTAGCTGTAACGAATCTCGCAGTGGTCTGGTAGGGGGTGGTGTGTGCTGCTCGTGGGTCCGCGTCCCTCACGGCGGCAGGGCCGCCGTTGGGCGGTGCCTGGTGGTGGCCGCGCGTCGACGTGGTGGTTGGCCGGATTTTAGATATGCTTCTCGCATCTCGCTTCAGGGGCTCGATCGCGGCTGTGCCGCCTTTGGACTAGGAGCATGGTGCTGAGCAGGCTTAGCTTTGGTGGCGCTGCCAAGACAGCATTGGCGGTGCCCTGCTTCTCCTCGAGTGGGTAGACGCCGATGGTGGAGGTGGCTAGAGATGGTCCTGGCAGAGGTGGGCTGATAGTGGACGGACTTGGCTCCTCCTGGTCGGCCTTGGTGTGCGCCCTGATCTATTGCTGTTATCCTTTGGGCAAGGTGGTGGTGGTGCTGGCTCGATCCGAGCGGGGTTGTGTTGCCTTGGTCTAGATTTGGCTGGCTCGGTGGTGGCGGCTGCTGTGCTATGATGGCATGCTTGAGCAGCTTCGGTAGACGTTGGGTTCTACGATCTTGGGTGAGAAATCCATGCTTTGCGATGAGGCTGACAACGACGACGTCCACGGGTGCTGTCCCCTTCATGGAGCGATGTCTTTGGCCCCGATCTGACCCCCTTCCTCGTGCTCGGGGGAAATCCTTGCTCCGACCTCTACACCAGGAGGCGGCGGTGTCATGGTGTCGTTTCCTTCTAGAAGGCACCGTCTTGTTGCTGGAGCATATGTCGGCTACTTTTCTGGGCTTGGGGCTCTGGGAGGCAATGTACATAATCAACACCGCTCTCGACATCGCCTTCCCTATGTCCACCCATGCCCTGTCGCCCACCTACCTACTTTTCTTGGCAATGGGTGGGGGTGCGTTGGTTTGTGTGTCCTTGGGTCTTGGTCATGTTGTATAGGTCACGACATTAGTTGTGACGTGGCTTGGTTGCTCCGTGGCTTGCCTTATTGCCATTGGCACGAGGTTGGACTACGAGAAGCTTGTATCATAGTAGTAGGCATGGTGGGTGTGTGGTGGATATGGAGGCTAATTCTTGAGATTAGCGTCGTAATGGTCGAAAGATGTTGTACCCGGCTTCTTTGCCACTTCTTTAATACAATGATACGCATGCTTTTGCATATTGTAGAAAAAGAGATTATTGCCGTGTGGAAGGCATGACTTGCAGTGTGACGGAGACATTTGCATGCATACAGAGATAAAATGATTGCCAAAGATAAACAAAAAACAGTATGAAACTAGTGTTAGGGTAGAATGCCTAGCACACTGTAATACAAGGATCATGTGGTTGTGGCGGATAGGGTGAGAAGGAGGAGATGGAGGAGGCTCTCGTGTGAGGCCCCGGATGGGGTTCGAATGAAGAAATCAAATTCGTGAATCAAAACCACTCACAAATATTTAATTTCACTCACATACCTCGAATTGGTCTCGTATCGTGAAGTGGAAGAATCCTAGGTAGATTAGAGATAGCTAAATGTTCATCCTTCTTGTGGACCTGGTCCGACTATGGCCTATTTGTATTACAACGTTTTAATTACAGTGTTTTTAGGGTATTTATATTGGGATAATTGGTTTTATGCTCCTAGTTGTGTCCCGCTCGATAGGATTGCCCCTAATTTCCGAAAGCTAGCGGCTCTGTCCAACTCACTTTGGTCGTCTTGTGCTTTTGCCCTTTGACCATTTGACCGTCACTTTGAAAACTCCACAACTAACTAAATCAGAAAAATGCATATAAGATACCAAAATTGTCAGGACCCCGACTCAGTGCCACACCGATCTAGCATGTAACACCTCATATCACTTTGCGGCCTCACGCACGGTATTCCCACGGGTGTCGCCTTACCAGGCCCGGGACCGTTTACGCCTTTTGGCACACGTATATGATAGTGTCACTAGCATCCATATGACAAGGAGCCCAGGCTGACATGGCTCGTCGTGAACCCAAAGTGGCACTAACTTACAGGGATATGCATACATGACCCAACAACAAATGTCTCGGTCCTCAGCGAGTGAATCCTGGCTGTAGCAGCTGGGCTAGCAGGACTCCGGTAAACTGGGCTGTAGCAGGCTAACAGGACTCCGATGGACACCGTGTGACATTTCCCCGAAGGGACAGACATAGGAACGAAGAAGGACACATGCCGGCCAGCCTAAGTGTTCCGAAGCAGTAGCAAGCTACCAAGGCTCAGTGGAAGCACTAGGAGACATTTCCCGGTAAGAGAGGCTACCAAGGGTAAAAAACTGGATAGTCAGATCCCGCACATACCAAGCATTTCAATAACAAACACACAATATGCTCGATATGTGCAAATACAACATGGCATCACAACATGACTCTACAACTCAAGTATTTATTCAATAGGCTCCGAGGAGCGAGATATTACAAATATGGGTCTCACGACCCAACATTCAGAGCATACCAGTCAAAGCACAAGCGGAAGCTTAACATGTCTGAGTACAGACATCTACAAATGAAAAAGGCTGATAAGCCTGACTATCTACCAGATCCAGCCGAGGGCACAAGATCGTAGCTGAGGTAACAAGCCAAGCATCGAAGTCCAAGCAGAACTACTAGTGAGACTAAAGTCTCTCTGCAAAAACATAAAATAGGCAAACGTGAGTACAAATGTACCCAGCAAGACTTACATCAGAACTATCTTCATATGCATCATTATCAACAAAGGGGATGGTGGGGTTGAACTTCAGCAAGCCAGCTTTGACTCGGTGGCTATCCTGAACTACGACTGCAAGTAACTCTTTTGAGGAGGCGCACATGAGTCCACATATTCACCATATCAATACACCACTACGGATCTGCTCCCATCTCCCTACGAGAACTCCATCCATAGCACTCATGCTGTCACATCCCTAGCTTCTGGTAATGCTCTAGGCTAGCTTCATGTGTGCATCATGTTTAAATTCTAAAATTTGAACTGAGGGAATTTTGGAAGCCTCAAAAACTTAAATAAAAGAGGGGCAAAAACCCTAGAAATCTCATTCATTGCTCCAAAATGCTCTTCTTAAATGTTTGATAATTTTTGGTAAGGGTTCTGGTCCCAACCAAAATATTGAACATTTTTAAGGAATTATTTTTGGGACTTTGGATTTAATTAATTAGCTATTTGAATTTGAATTATATTCATATAATTAGAATATAATTTAAAATACCCCTGATATATTTTATAAGCTTTTGGAAAAGTCCATTTAGCAATATAAAATGTTCAGAGGAGTTTTTGGCATTGTTTGAATTATTTTAAATTCAAAACAGTGGCAAAATAAATTAAATAAAACAAAACAGAAGAAAAAAATAAAAAGAACAGAAGCCTACCTGGGCCACTTACCTGTAGCCGGCCCAGCTGGCCAGCTCCTTCCGCTGGCCCAGCCCACCACCGCCTCCCTCCCCTGTCGCCTTCCTCCTCTGCCAGGAGGACGGGCACGCACCCGGCGCGCGCGGCCACGCGCCCCGGCCACCTCCTCCCTGCCTGGCTGCCTCCTCCTCCCCTGGTTCCCTCCCGCGACGCCACGCAGCCCCGACCCCCTCTCACTTCTCCCTTGCTCTCTGGACCCCCTCCTCCTCCTCTGTTCTCCTCACCGAGCGGAGCCCGTCGTCGCCGCTCGCCATAACCACGGCCACCGGGCCTCCCTCGCTCCCCCGACTAGCCCAGAGGCTCCGCCTCGACCCCCTCTTCCCTCTCCACCGACCCACGGCCCTCCGGAAGCCCTGCAACGCCGCCACCATCGCCGTTCCGTCGCCGGCCACCGAAGCTCACCGCTGGCGATTCGCCGCCTCCGACGCCTCCCCGAGCTCCCCGAGGCCACCGTCGCAACCCCTGTGAGCTCCGCCACCATTTCCCCCTCTTTCCCTCTTCGTTTGGTTGCCGTAGCCGTCGCCCCCTTGATGACCGAAACCCGCCGCCGTCTGTGATCGCCGCCGACGTGCCTCCGGCCACCTAGTGGCCCGGCTGTCGTGCTCAGCTTCCTCCCCGCGCTGCCTGGAACATGTAGGTGCCCCGCACGAGCCTCCCCGGCCACCGTAGCGTCAACCCCGAGCTCGCCCGAGCTCCGGCGACCGCCACGCTCGACGCCGGTGACGACTCCGGCCATCTTAGGCCCAGCCGCTGCCACTACTCGACGCGGACGAGCGCCCGCGTCACGTAGACGCTCTCCGTCGGCCATTTGGTCGCCGGAGGAGGAAACCCGCACCCCTCCGTCGTCTCTGGCTCCGCCGGCGACGAGTCGCGGGTCAACTCCGGCGAGTTGACCCAGGTTTGACCTTCCCCGTGTGTCACTGACGTGTGGGCCACCCCCCCTGACATTTTAGTTAGTATTAGTTTAACACTAATTAACCTAGGTTAGTTAGCTGATTAGTCGCTGACCAGTGGGCCCCGACCCCACAAACAGTTTAGTTAGAATTAACTTAAGGCTAATTAACTTGGTTAATTAGTTGTGTCACTGACCAGTGGACCCCAATGGTCAGGTTTGACCTGAATCTGCACCGTTGACCAGATGACATCAAGGTGATGTCATGCTGACGCATTAAATGATTTTCTAGATTTAAAATAAATCAGAAAATCCAGAAAATTGTATAAACTTCTAAAATTCATAGAAAATTAACCGTAACTCCAAATTAAATAAATTATATATGAAAAATTATCAGAAAAATTCAAGGAATCCATCTGTACCATTTTCATGCATGTTAGAACAACTTATAGCTGCTGTTTAGCACAAATCAATTAAATGGCATTTGAATAATCACATATGGAGTTTAAATTTGAATCTTGTATTCAAACCAACTTCATTTAATCTGTTGCTAGTTGCATTAGCTCAAAACACATTCATTGTGCCATGTCATGATCATGCATCATATTGTGCATTGCATTGATTGTGTTCCCTTCTGTGTTGCCGGTATTTGTCCCCTCTCGATAGACGCGATACCGATGATGTGATCGTTGACACTGATGAAGACTCAATGTTATCTTCAGAAGTGCCAGGCAAGCAAAACCCCCTTGTTCATTCTGATACAATCCCACTCTCTCGCTCCTGCTCTCTTTTACTGCATTAGGACAACAACGATTCAACTGTTACTTGCTGCGGTAGCTGAACCCCCTTTATCCTTTGCATGACCTGTCATTGCCACAGTAAATAGATAAAACCCACTAGCATGAGTAGGAGTTGTTTGAGCCCTGATGTGCCTACTCATTCATGCTTGTTTGTCATGCCTGCTACTGCTTAGAGTTGAGTCAGGTCTGATTCATCGAGGATGAATCAGAGGTGTGTGAACATGTCCTACTATGTGTGAGCTAAGTGTGTGAACACGATTTGGTAAAAGGTGTCGGTGAGAGGCCATGTAGGAGTACATGGTGGGTTGTCTCATTGAAGCCGTCCTTAGGAACTGAGTTCTGTGTTTGTGATCCATGATTCAGTTACTACCATACATTGGGCCCTGAAATATGACCCCGCTCGACTTCTTAATCACCCTAGTCCTCTGTCCAGGATTTGCAAGTAGTTTCTGGTGTTTGTAGTATGCTGGAGGCCGTGGACAGCGCTGACCGTAGGGGTGGGCTGTGATGCGGTAGGCACGTGGCCGGGTATACCGGGCGCCCGTTTGGTGTCACGGAACCCTGTTCACATCGTTTCGGGCTTTGAGCGAAACTCCGGCCGGATCTCCTCATGGATGGAACCCGAATAGGCGATAAACCTGGACTAGAGACTTGAGTGTTTAGGTAGGTCGTGGTCTACACCCACGTCGGCTTTCGCTTGAAGTCTGCCGAGCACATGTCGTGTGCAGACGCTAAGTGGTGGAAACATGTATGAAGAAGTACACCCCTGCAGGGTTAACATCATCTATTCGAATAGCCGTGTCCGCGGAAAAGGACTTCTGGGTTGCTTATATCAGTTCATAGACAAGTGAAAGTGGATACTCTAAAATACGCAAGATAAGCGTGAGTGCTATGGATGGCGTTCTCGTAGGGAGACGGGAGCGGATCCATAGTGGTGTATTGATATTGTGAATATGTGGACTCGTGTGCGCCACCTCAAAAGAGTTACTTGCAGTCGTAGTTCAGGATAGCCACCGAGTCAAAGCTGGCTTGCTGCAGTTAAACCTCACCACCCCTTCGTTGATAATGATGCATATGTAGATAGTTCTGATGTAAGTCTTGCTGGGTACATTTGTACTCACGTTTGCCTATTTTATGTTTTTGCAGAGAGACTTCAGTCTCACTAGTAGTTCCACGTGGACTTCGACGTTTAGCTTGATACCTCAGCTACGATCTTGAGCCCTCGGTAGGATCTGGTAGATACTCAGGCTTCTCAGCCTTTTTCATTTATAGATGTCTGTACTCAGACATGATAGCTTCCGCTTGTGCTTTGACTTGTATGCTCTGATTGTTGGGTCATGAGACCCATGTTTGTAATATCTCGCTCCTCGGAGCCTAATGAATAAATTACTTGAGTCATAGAGTCATGTTGTGATGCTATGCTGTATTTGCACATATCGAGCATATTGTGTGTATGTTATTGAAATGCTTGGTATGTGTGGGATCTGACTATCTAGTTGTTTATCTTTAGTAGCCTCTCTTACCGGGAAATGTCTCCTAGTGTTTCCACCGAGCCATGGTAGCTTGCTACTGCTCCAGAACACTTAGGCTGGCCGGCATGTGTCCTTCTTCGTTCCTGTGTCTGTCCCTTCGGGGAAATGTCACGCGATGAATACTGGAGTCCTGTTAGCCCGCTACAGCCCGGTTCACCGGAGTCCTGCTAGCCCAGTGCTACAGCCTGGATTCACTCGCTGATGACCGACACGTTCGATGCTGGGTCATGGATGCCTGTCCCTGTAAGTCTATGCCGCTTTGGGTTTACGACTAGCCATGTCAGCCCGGGCTCCTTATCATATGGATGCTAGCGACACTGTCATATACGTGTGCCAAAAGGCGCAAACGGTCCCGGGCAAAGGTAAGGCGACACCCGTGGGAATACCGTGCGTGAGGCCGCAAAGTGATATGAGGTGTTACATGCTAGATCGATGTGGCATTGAGTCGGGGTCCAGACAGCGTTGGTATCAGAGCCTGACTGCCTGTAGGATTACCAAGCCAACTGGTCGAAGTTGAGTCTAGAAATTCTTTAGTTATATAAGGGAATTGATTGTGGGATGGAACGTGAGGCTCTTTTTACTCCTTATACCTCATGCCTTCTGATCTGAGTCATCTTATCTTTCCTGCGGGGATTAAGAACTAGGCTATCTCTTCTTTCTATCAGGATCACGTGTTACTAATCCGTAGACTTATAAGATTTTTGGACTTAAGCCTCTATTCAGTTTTTACTGCTTCCGTATGTTAATTGTTGATCTCGAAACCGTGATATTGTGCTTCTGAGTGGTTATGCCACCATTTTTGTGAATGTCTCAAATATTTTCTGAGCATTTACAGCCGTTATGCTGTCCGAGTCATTCCAGGTTTCTAAATAGTCTGATGCATTTGCAAAATCATTTTCCTCTGGTTTCGATGCTCCTTTATGCCAGCTCAATCACACTAATTGTTGAGTTAAGGTATTCTATTGCCTTGACATTATGTTGGAGTTACTATTATGGCCCTAGGTGTTTAGGGAGTCACCTAGTAATCTAGCAATGTTTTGTGTTCCCAGTGTGATGATTCTGGCCATCATTCTCGAAAGCATCCCGTGGTGCTACTTAGTAATAGGTATTCTGTTCCTGGGTTCTTGAACCCGAGATTCACTCTACCTACTTCATGTTGATAGTAATTGCTAGCGCCTTTAGGATATTAGTAACCTTTGCGATAGTCCTTGAAGTCCGTGGTATCTTCTTCTTCCAAATACCATGAACTACTTATGGTAGAAGTTCCTCGTTGAACTGAAATATCACAACAGGATTATTCTTGAGGAGTTCTCCATTCATAAATCGTGACTCTGCCAGTTCTACCTTTCTGCATGGGTTATCCGGAAGAAATATGTTGAACTTGGTTCGACATACTAATCTATGCATCCACAACTCAGAAAATTATATGTTCCTTTGAGTTGTTCTCTTTAGTTGCATTCTGACCCTCGTCTATCAATTGATAGTCAAGAGTATGCGTGCGTTCGTTTATCGATGTCTACTACTCTTGTGGTCCGTCAAGCCATTCTATCGCAGAATGACTAGGAGAAACAAACTCCAGTACCTCATCCATATCTAGGATTAGGTCAAAGTAGTTGTATTCCGCAGATCAAATGCCAATCCAGCTTTTGGTTTTGTTCTACCTTGGAGTATTACCCCCTTTATGTCAGAATTGTCATGAGAACTGCACCAACTCTCATGAATTTTGATGTAGTGATACTTCTCACCATCATTAGTCATTCCTTGGCCCTCGTGTTGATGCAACCGGAATACCGACAAATGAATTGTGATGTGTGAAATCAATACTCCCAGCAACCTCGTTGCTTGGTAGTTAAATGGACGATAACCTCATTCTTAGCGTGTTGGTTAGTGAATCATCATTCTAAGATTGATCGTGCTACCTTGTCCATCTTTCTGGTGCACTCCTCGACCAATGAGTTAGGAATTATTTCAAGTCCTCACTCATTTGATCATGTCGTCTTGCCCTCAAAAGCAAGATTGTTCTCAAGCTTAGTAACATACCGGTGGTTCGTGATTTTCCGAATATCTTCTCGGAAGTATTACCAGGTTGTCCCCTGACTGTTATGTTGAGCTCGTGATCAAGTTGGTTTCTTGTGAACCACCCTTTCTCCAAGAATCTGTGTTGGATATCCCTGAGCTAGTTGGTTAAGCTAGACAACAACTTGGAGAATTGGAAGATAAAAGCTTGCCTAACTTAGTTTGTTCCAAAGGGATATTCTTGTGTAGTGTGTGTTGAAGAAAGATGATATTTTCATTGATTGGTCCCTGTGATCAGTTGCTGGACCTATTGTCTTATCAATTCTTTGATTTGAGTGTGGGCTATCGTCAAATCAAATCAGAACCAACGATGTTCGTAATGTTGTCTTACTCGTGGTTGACTCCTCGAGCATACCCCATTATATCTTATGGGTCTGACCAATGCTATCACCTGTTCACATAATTAGGGAATTCCATCCTCATGGAAATCTCGATGATTTGTTGTTGAGCCCATCAACATCATTTCATCTTCTCCAAGATCTCGTTGAATAATAAGTTAGTGTTGGAAACTTTTGAAAGCATTTTCTTCATGCTAGCTCATGAAGTATTTGTTTGATGAAAGGAGTGACTTCCTCTTATACACGTGCATTTGGTGAAAGTTTCCGCCATGAATTTGAGAAAGTTAATGTTGTTTCCTTTGGAATCATCCCAAATCAGTCATGCACATGTGCGAAGAATTCTGTGGTTTGAAGACTTGCAACCTTCATTCCATATGTGTCCCGAGCACACCAAGCCACTGATTGATTTGTTCAAGGAGAAGAAGTTCCCTCATAAGAGCTAATCATATGACTTATGCAAGGACTTCGTTATCTACGATGATGGTTCCCAACCAGAACTCGGTAGTGTTTTATTATAAGACTACTTTGTGGTCATGCTTGTCTGGGACAACGTGTTCACATGTTTGTAGCAGAACCAGCTCATGTTTTGGAGCTTACTATCGTAGTTCATCTCCTGAGAATCTCGCAACGTCATCTCGTCGATTTGTGTTGCAAACTTTCGTTTTTCTTCCTAGACTCGATGAGTCTGGAATATCCTGACACCAGCCAGATCTGAATCTCAGGCAGATATGATGGTTGGAACATTTCCCAAGAATTATGATATTGTCTCTCGATAACCGGTAAGGTGGATGTCGTGGCCAACACACCCATCCGGTAGACCTATTATTATAGTATCTTGTTTGAGGAAGTTGACCACCCCCCCCCCCATAGGGATTTCGTAGGATTTACTCCCTAGTTGCGCTATGGATTTTGAGATCCCGAAGTCCGACCTTTTACTTGATGTCCTAGATACCAGACCATTTCTATGAATGGGTTACACTAGCACATCAAGGAGAACATTAGAAGCGGAGTGCTAAATGTCTCTCGGTCGATCATCCAGATTTTGTTTCCTTGGCCTCGCTAAGATGAAATCTGAGAAGGTGTTATCTTCCTATGCATCTGCATCGTCCATTGTTATTCATCATGGTAGCAAGTTGTGTTGCCAGGTTCCTTGTCACGGATATTGGTAGAATCTTGATGATTGTGGAAATGCTCAAGTTCTTGAGAGCACGCACAAGCGCTACGTGTTATCCTCGGCACTAGCTGGGTTTGCTCTCAGTTCCCTCGGTTATGCTATAACCACTCCAACAGTGAATTCACTCTTTATTGTTGGGTTCTTCCCCAGTTACCAGAATCATTCCCATCATTTGCATTTTGTTCCCAGCTTGCACCGTCAATGTGCCATTCTACCACGGGTCTCTTCCATCTCCGGGGATAAGGAAATTCATCCATTACGTTGTCTTTAACAAGGTAATCCACATCATCCAAGTCCGAGTATGCCATTCTACCGACCCCCGCCAATCGATTGCTGTGATTTGCCTTCGGCTGATATAGAGAGTCTCAACGATCCCTATATCAAAGGTAATTCTTTTTGCCACTTAAGATAATACTCTACGAATCACCCTCCTCCAGGATGTTTCGTCGTGGTATCATTGCAATTCAACTCCTCGCTACGTTAACAATCGATTACCACCTTCTCAAGCGTGAAATTATTGTCTACCTAGTGAACCTTCGTCATCCGTTTCTTTCCACCCCTCTTGATGTGTATCTCGTGTCTCAACCCAAGAGTTGGTCCTATGTCTCATTCCGTGAGTTGTTCGATCTTCGAGGAGATCGACCCTTCTAGAGTCTTCTTCCCTCCATGTCATGTTGACAGGATTTCTCAGAGCAAGACTTCAAGACAATGATGGTGATCGAATCAACGTTCCTATGAAGTGCAACCTGGATCGTGAAGATTATACTAGTCTGTGTTCCCCCTTCACCCTACCCTACGCTTGAATCTCGAGACGAGATTCTTGTTTAGTGGGGGTGAGTTGTCACATCCCTAGCTTCTGGTAATGCTCTAGGCTAGCTTCATGTGTGCATCATGTTTAAATTCTAAAATTTGAACTGAGGGAATTTTGGAAGCCTCAAAAACTTAAATAAAAGAGGGGCAAAAACCCTAGAAATCTCATTCATTGCTCCAAAATGCTCTTCTTAAATGTTTGATAATTTTTGGTAAGGGTTCTGGTCCCAACCAAAATATTGAACATTTTTAAGGAATTATTTTTGGGACTTTGGATTTAATTCATTAGCTATTTGAATTTGAATTATATTCATATAATTAGAATATAATTTCAAATACCCCTGATATACTTTATAAGCTTTTGGAAAAGTCCATTTAGCAATATAAAATGTTCAGAGGAGTTTTTGGCATTGTTTGAATTATTTTAAATTCAAAACAGTGGCAAAATAAATTAAATAAAACAAAACAGAAGAAAAAAATAAAAAGAACAGAAGCCTACCTGGGCCACTTACCTGTAGCCGGCCCAGCTGGCCAGCTCCTTCCGCTGGCCCAGCCCACCACCGCCTCCCTCCCTTGTCGCCTTCCTCCTCTGCCAGGAGGACGGGCACGCGCCCGGCGCGCGCGGCCACGCGCCCCGGCCACATCCTCCCTGCATGGCTGCCTCCTCCTCCCCTGGTTCCCTCCCGCGACGCCACGCAGCCCCGACCCCATCTCACTTCTCCCTTGCTCTCTGGACCCCCTCCTCCTCCTCTGTTCTCCTCACCGAGCGGAGCCCGTCGCCGCCGCTCGCCATAACCACGGCCACCGGGCCTCCCTCGCTCCCCCGACTAGCCCAGAGGCTCTGCCTCGACCCCCTCTTCCCTCTCCACCGACCCACGGCCCTCCGGAAGCCCTGCAACGCCGCCACCATCGCCGTTCCGTCGCCGGCCACCGAAGCTCACCGCTGGCGATTCGCCGCCTCCGACGCCTCCCCGAGCTCCCCGAGGCCACCGTCGCAACCCCTGTGAGCTCCGCCACCGTTTCCCCCTCTTTCCCTCTTCGTTTGGTTGCCGTAGCCGTCGCCCCCTTGATGACCGAAACCCGCCGTCGTCTGTGATCGCCGCCGACGTGCCTCCGGCCACCTAGTGGCCCGGCTGTCGTGCTCAGCTTCCTCCCCGCGCTGCCTGGAACACGTAGGTGCCCCGCACGAGCCTCCCCGGCCACCGTAGCATCAACCCCGATCTAATTGGGTCTGTACGACTAGGACCTTATCCCTACTCGGATCCGACTATATCAGATCTGACCAGATCCTTCTGCCTCCATATTATCCGGCTAGCAACCAATGCTCCATGGCTAGTGAGGCCGATGTTGGAAATATGTCCTAGAGGAAATACTATTTGTTTTATTATATTTCCATATCCATAATCAAAAGTTTATATTCTATGCTATAACCGCGATGATCCTGAAATATGCGATTCAGTGGAAAACTCATATGCACGTGCGGAATGATAAACGGTAAATAAAAGGTTCATAGTCTCGCCTCTAAGACTAGCTCAACTGTTGGTGATCATGTTTTCTGGATCTTAGGATATCGTTAAGTGTAATGACAGTCCTAAAACAACATTGAGACTATGACGTTGGAAGAACGATCTTATTGAAGCGACCCAATTTTGTTTGTTATGAATTGAGTTAATATCGTTTGCATTCAATTGTAATAACACGGAGTGTTAACGGGTGATATTGCTCCTTAGACCATGAGAGTATCGTGGTCACTTCTTACCATACGGTGGGATTTGGGGTTGCTCAAACGTCACCTGTAACACGGTGATCATAACGACAACTTACATGTTCAGCGGAAAGTTTGACAAGTGGCCAGATATCTTGAGAGTGGGATTTGCTCCTCTAACGATAGAGAGATATTCTTAGGGCCCTCTCGGTGTGACAACATCAATCATCGTCTGGCCTGACACAAGTGACTATATCACGGGGATGCCAGAACACAATAACGAGAAAGAAGAACGAAACCGGTAATGAGGATTTCGGTATAGTGAGCATGGTGATGACCTAGGAGGATACCGATACATCCCAGGTTTTGTAAAGTATTGCAAAGCAAAGAGAACATCACATGGTAATCAAAGGTTCATCGAATATCGTTCGTGTGCTCATAGGGATCGATACAGACGTCGACGGTCCCGCTGTCGGTCATTGAACGAACAAATTCGTTCATGTATGTGAGTTATCGAACCTATGGTGTCACAAGCTTAAGGAAATCATGATCTGCTGAGTGTGAGTAGGACAGGAGTGATGAAAATATATTTTTGTAATTGTTTCATTAACATATTGGAATAGTACTGAGAGGATCTGGAAGCATTTCAGGGTCACCGGAAGGGTTTCGGTGAATGTCGGGTAATACCGATATATTATATATAGGTGCAAATTGTTTCCGGAGATGTTAAAAAAATAATGGTCTAGAAGTATTTAGAACATTATATATTTAATTTAAATATCAACGGGCCTTAAAAGGCCAAGAGGTGGAAGCCAACTTTGGCCACGAAGGCCCAAGTAGAGGAGGTGCCACCTTTCCTTGTGTGTGTGTGGGGGGGGGGGTCCTACTAGGGGAGGAGTCCCTTTGGATGGCGCCCCAAGGAGGCTTTCCCTGCTTGGTGGCAGCCCTCCTCCCCCCAATAACCTATATATACTTGAGATATTGGCCACAATTGAATACACAAGTTTTGGAGCCTCCTCTAGTTCTTGTAGTTCATGTTCTAGTTGGTCCTAGTTGACTAATTAGAGTGTGGCTAATCCTCTTGTCCTCATAATTATAAACCAAGTGTGGTTCTAATCTCCTTACTCTAATTCTCCGACGATGATTAGCTCTGGATGGCGAAGCGCTGCCGGATCATGAAGGCTGCACGCTTGCAACCAAGTAGAGAGGTCGTGCTTTCGGTCTTCAGTTCGAGGGACTGTTCGTGGGCGGTATGAAGGACCGTTCATCTACGGTTCGAGGAACTCCAAGTACGATATACACCGACATGTTCTTCTTCCGCCGCAACTCGGTGATGCAAGTGATCGTGATCCCAACCCGTTAAGCATCTTCATATTGATCTTGGGTGATCATAGGCGCGGATTTTTTTGTTTTCTACTATGTTTCCCAACGATGGCATCATGAGCAGGATTATGAGTAGGTGTAGGTTGCGACCTAGATCAATGTGATTGTGAGGGTTGATGTTCTTGCTATGCTTCCCTCGAGTGTTGATTTTATTCAACTCATCGACAACATGGTGTCGTTTTGGTACAAGGTCGTGACAATCGATTGGCTTTGGCTATCGTTGATCTGCTAATAGTTCCATGGGATTCACCATATTTGAGAATAGTGAATCGTTGCGTACACAAGAGGGTGCCGAAGATGGATGATCTTCTTAGGGGTTACACATATTGATGAAGTTTAGTATGGGGCTAGAGATTTTCCATAAAATCTCTTGTTTCACACACCCGAAACTTAATCTAGCATCAGAATCATCGCCTAAGTTGCGGATGTAGGTAGCTAGTATTACTTGTTAAACTAGTTAACTACGTAACTACAATTTTTCCAAAACCAATTAGAGGACATCTAACTTGGTTTTGCAGGGTATGCATATGATGGTATAGCCTTCATCATGATAATGAGTTTATGTATGAGATGGTTATATGTTGTAATGTTAAGTGGCATGCGCCTCACGACATGATGGTAGGAGCCACGAGATTGCCACATTAATGTAAATATCGTAGAAATAGCCTACGGGTGACGGTGGCAAGATGTACACGGAGGACCTGACATGGAAAAGGTGTACGAGGCGCGGAACGAGGCGCGGAACGAGGAGCTATAATTTCGTGCTACGACGGAATCTCAAATTTTGGTGCCACGCCAATGTTTCCTGAAACGGACGCCACGATAATGTTTTCTGAGATTGCCGCCACGAGAACGAAATATTGGCCGTCACACAGCTTTAGCTGTAAATTGAGGACGATCATGGAGAACTCTCGGTGCCCAGGACTATATCATATCGTGCTATTATGAATTGCCTGAGATGTTTATCCCTTTTTTGTTTGCACCCTTTGATTATGCAGTAATCAATTATTAGGGTGATCTCTCAGAGTAAATATCAAGTTGAAAGGTGCTCTCCCAGTGTTGCAACCGTCTATAACACATATCGTTCCAGAGTGCGTCATGTCTACATGAGTACAAACGGGATGTGAGGTGTAAGACATGGATGGTTAGATCATGTATGCGGATAACACTCGGTTGTCTTGAAGTTCTAGAAGAATCGTTCTAAGCTTGGAGCACGAAGCATCAAAATATAAACCAGAGTCGGATGGAGATATGATCGGCAATAGTTTGCCCAGCGGTCAAAATTCTTGTCATCAGTGATGTCCACATCAATGGCTGAGAACTAGTTTTGGACCTTGAACCAATTAAAATCAATTATGAGATATATTGATTTGAGTGGGAGCACAATAATGTATTAATTTAGTTTAATCACTAGTGCAAATTAATGACGAACAATGTCTATGTGTAGTTTGCATTATAGTTGTAGAATTATGGCTCACTATTCCACCTTTGTTGTTGGAATTGATTAGCTGTTATTTATCTGGTTGAATCTTTATGATTGAGAGGATCGTCCTCTAAAAGTGCCAAGAAGGATTTTTGCCCTAATGTATGCTTACAATACTCTCTTACTAATGCTATGGATGAAAAGACTTACGTCCATCAATCCAAAAGTTAGAATTGCTTTACAGCCTGCTGGCTTCTGAGAAATCTAAACTTCAAAATGTTTGGGATTGTTATGTGGTATTCATGGATCCTAAAATTGTTTTTAGAAACAAGAAAATATTAAAAGATATGTGATATCTAAAGAAGTGTTTTGTTTGCCAGATCTAGTGAAGTGTTCAGCTATGTTTGAGACTGACGTGCGTAAGATCCGAAAGAATGCCAGTCATGAGTTGATGGCAAGAACTTAAAGAGAAAGAACAAAAACCAAAGGATGTAATGAGACTTACATGCCTAGGGAGGTTCAGGGCTCACGCCACTCTTAAAAAGTTAGATGAATATTCTGTTGAGTGGGATAAATATCAAAAGTAAAACTATAAGAAGCATAGAGGTGGAAAGAAAATAAAACTGGAATGTCCAGCTCAGGTATGAATTTCATACAAGTTATAAGATGTAGAGAAAGTTGGTCAAGTAAAGCATGATTCTTGAGACTCATGATTAGATTGTTAAACACTAAATTCTTCTGGAATTATGGTTAAAAGTTGATCAGAAGAATACCGACTCGATTGCATGTTGTTGCGAATCGATGCAAGAATTACTAAGGCCTAATGACCAACAAATTAATGAGGTTAAAATATGTGTTGAAATTTTTGTAATAGTTATAATACCTTTTCATCAACATATTAGCTCTGAATTTATTGTCATAACTCATTTAGAGTTTCGTACACACTAGCACATTCCATAGAAGTTTCAAGAAGGTTCTTCATAAGAGAACAATAGTTGTTCGATGCAATGAACAAAAGGGCCATACTCCTATTATGAATAGGATTGAAGTTATGGTGAGCATCCATAGCACTGATGCTAAATGTAGCAAGACTAAAAATACCTCATATGTATGGCACTACATTTAGTAACATTGGAGAAACACGCGTGAAGAGATACCATAGTGATGGACTTTCTAGTCATATGATTATGAGTCATCTAACACTTTGAACTTTTGTCCAAATAGTGAAGTAAACTAAAATACCATTCACAAGCCATAAACAAGAAGAAACAAAAATAATTGGAAATATTCATATTGATGTATGAATCCAATAAGTGTTGTTGCAAGCAGTGAATTTATTTATAATCAAGACGACTCAAGTAGTTATTTCTATTTACTAATTGAGACATAAATCTAGATCTTTTGAAATATTTCAAAAAGATTTTCAGATTGAATTATAAATTATTGTAACAAGAAAATTATGTTTCTACAATTGGATTGTAGAAAAGAATATTTGAGTTACAAATTTAGCGAATGTCATGAGATATAAAAGAATTTTATAGCTTGCACCTCCCAGAAACACTACTGAGAGTAAAGTGTTTTGAGTAGATGTAATTAAGCTATGTATTACATGGTGAGATCAGAGATGGCATTGATTGTTCCGCCAATATACTTTTAATGTGATGCTTTAGGGGCTATGGCTTTTACACTAAAAAGAGCGCCATCAAATTTGTCGAAATAAGTGCTACTTTGTAGGTTATCCCCAATGGTTGGGTATTCCTCTATCACTACGCCAAGGCAAAGTGTTTTTTCACAGAGTGCGGAAATTTTAAAGAATTTTTTTCTGCAAAAGAGTGAGTGGGAGGATAGTGCAATTCAACGATATTACAGAATCTTTGTGATCAAGTCAAAGAAAAGAAACGCTAGAAGTGGTTCTAAAATTTCTTACCGCGACTGATACAGAAGCCTCTACATAGGATATAGAGACTTCAGTCGAACTTGCAGCTAAACTATATAGGTTGGAAAATTCATACATACCTTCAGGGTATGCAGATGAAATATTGTTGAGACAAACAATGAACCTATAATATAGAGAGAAGTGTTGACGGGCCATGACTCCGGAATCAGCTATATGCCAAAATAATCCGAGATAGTATCAAGACACATAATTCAAGTTTAGAACTTGATAGACCCTCTAAAAGACTTAAAGTCTCAAGTGTAGTGATGGATTTATAAATTGACAAAGATAAAAATGTTTTACAATGCTTGACTTGTTACAAATAGTTTATGACAAAATCAAGGAGTTGATTATGACAAGATTGTCTCATCATAATAATACTTAAATTCAGTTTGGATTGAACTAGCAATTACTAAGTATTTCAGTTATGAGATATAACAGATTGATGTCAAAATGATTCCCATGAGATGGAAATTGAACCAAGGATGTATATTTGATACGGTCCAAGGTAATTTTCTCGATCCAGAGGATGCTAGTACGTGTGCAAACTTGAAGAGATCCAGTAATTATCTGAAGGAAGCATAGTGGAGTTGGAATCTTTGTTTTGATGAATTGATCAAATAATATGATTCATCGATAGAAACAAATATGTTTGTATTTACAAGAAAGTAAGTGGGAGCATGATAATAGTTCTAAATACTATGTGTGCATGACACATTGTTGATTGGAAATTATATAAGTTTCTTGACAAGGATTAAGACTTTATTGAAAATAGTTTTTAAGTAAAGTACTTAGGTAATAAGTCCTTGTATTAGACATAATAATCTATGGAGATAGTAGTGTCTAATTGGGCTTAGCCAGAATACATATTGCCAAAAGTACTAAATCAGTTTAGTATGAAAAATGTCAAGAAGAGTTTTCTTGTCAAAGTCACATGGAAGGAGTTCTTAGCAAGAATCGGTATCTTCAAATAATGTTGAGTGAAATACATGATTTCAATCACACTTGTGTTAATTCCATGGTATGTAATTAACCAGATATGTCCAAGTACTCCAAGTAAGTTGTGAGTAAAGTTACCAGAATGGTCAAATTGGTGATCATAGGACAGAAGTGAAAATACGTTAAGTATTAACAACATGTTTCTCGCATATGGAGAGAATGAAGAGATTGTTGTAAGGAGTTACATCAATACGTGCTTGATGTAAGTAGTACATCTACAACAATCTTCAATTGGTGCTCCAAGCAAATTTCGATTTAAATGATTTATTATGCCACAATGAATTGGAATTGGTCCAAGAAAGTTACCGTGGCGAATTCTATAACAAAAAGTCAAATATATTGTCGCTTTAGAAGCAACAATAGAGGGCGATGAATCAAAGGTTCACTTATGAACGTGGTATGGTTTATAGATGATTGTGTAAAAAGAACACTCTTCTCCGATAGTGGTTCTGTAGCTCAATCTAAGGAATCAAAGGTCTTATCGGTGATTCAATATACACTAAGCTTGTTTCACACAAATTATTAACTTATGTGAAAGCATGAAGGATGCATTGAAATGCAAATGATACACATGGATTTGAAGTTATCAGATTCAATAGGACGAAGTCTATACCACAAACAAAGCATGGACTAACACCGGAGTGTCATTGGTGTAAAAGTTAAAAGTGCTAACTAGATTATTGACTCAAGTGCAAGTGGGAGACTGTTGGAAATATGCAATAGATGCAATAGTATTTGTATTATTATATTTCCATATTCATAATTAGTAGTTTATATTCTATGCTATAACTACTATGATCCTGGAATATGCGATGCAGTGGAGAACTCATATGCCCCTGTGGAATGATAAACAGTAAATAAAAGGTCCTAGTCTCGCCTCTAAAACTAGCTCAAGTGTTGTTGGTGATCATGTTTTGTGTATCTTCGGATATCGCTAAGTGTAATGATAGTCCCAAAACAACATTGAGATTATGACGTTGGAAGAACGATCATATTGAATCGACCCAATCTTATTTGTTATGAATTGAGTTAATAGCGTCTGCATTCAATTGTAATAACACATAGTGTTAATGTGTGATATTGATCCTGAGACCATGAGAGTATCGTGGCCACTTCTTACCGTACGGTGGGCTTTGGGGTTGCTTAAACGTCACCTATAACATGGTGATCATAACGAAAACTTACAGGTTCATTGGAAAGTTTGACCAGTGGCCAGATAGCTTGAGAGTGGGATTTTCTCCTTCGAGGATGGAGAGATATTCTTAGGGCCCTCTTGGTGTGACAGCATCAATCATCGTCTATCTAGACACAAGTGACTATGTCACGGGGATGCCGGAACACAATAATAAGAAAGAAGAACAAAACCGGTAACGAGGATTTTGGTATAGTGGGCATGGTGATGACTCAGGAGGATACCGATACATCCCGGGTTTTGTGAAGTATCGTGAAGTGATGTCGCTTGAAGCTACGTTGGTTTTTTCCCAAAGAGGAAGGGATGATGCAGCACAGTGGTGGTAGGTATTTCCCTCAGATATGAAACCAAGGTTATCGAACTAGTAGGAGAACCAAGCAACACAACGTAAATAGCCCCTGCACACAAATAACAACACCTCGCAACCCGACGTGTTAAAGGGGTTGTCAATCCCTTTCGGGGTATGGCGCCTCAATATAGGCAAAGGACGTGAGGTAAATTTGTAGATAGGATAAATAGATTAGGGAACAAATAAATTGCAGCAAGGTATTTTTGTATTTTTTAGTTTAATAGATCTAAAAATAATTTTTTGTATTCTTTGATCTCTTATATGCGTGATCTCTTATAGCCTCATATTTATTCTGCAATATTTGGGTTTTGTTTGGCCAACTTGATCTATTTATCTTGCAATGGGAAGAGGTGCCCGGTAGTAGGTTCGATCTTACGGTGCTTGATCCTAGTGACAGAAATGGAACCGACACAAGTATAGGGGATCACAACAGTTTTTGAGGGTAGAGTATTCAACCCAAATTTATTGATTCGACACAAGGGGAGCCAAAGAATATTCTCAAGTATTAGCAGTTGAGTTGTTAATTCAACCACAGCTGGATAACTTAGTATCTGCAGCAAAGTATTTAGTAGCAAAGTAGTATGATAGTAATGGTAACAGTGGCAAAAGTAAAGATAGCAGTTTTGTAGTAATTGTAACAGTAACAACGGAAAAGTAAATAAGCAAAGCACAATATGTGAAAAGCTCGTAGGCATTGGATCAATGATGGATAATTATGTCGGATGTGATTCCTCATGTAATAGTTATAACATAGAGTGACACAGAACTAGCTCCAGTTCATCAATGTAATGTAGGCATGTATTCTGAATATAGTCATACATGCTTATGGAAAAGAACTTGCATGACATCTTTTGTCCTACCCTCCCGTGGCAGCGGGGTCCTAATGACATCTTGCATGACATCTTTTAATAGAGTATCAGACCAAAGCATTAGAACTTAGTGAATACATGAACTCCTCAAACTACGGTCATCACCAAGAAGTATCCCGATTATTGTCACTTCGGGGTTGTCGGATCATAACACATAATAGGTGACTATAGACTTGCAAGATAGGATCAAGAACTCACATATATTCATGAAAACATAATAGGTTCAGATATGAAATCATGGTACTCGGGCCCTAGTGACAAGCATTAAGCATAGCAAAGTCATATCAACATCAATCTCAGAACATAGTGGATACTAGGGATCAAACCGTAACAAAACTAACTTGATTACATGGTAAATCTCACCCAATCCATCACCGTCCAGCAAGCCTACGATGGAATTACTCACGCACGGTGGTGGGCATCATGAAATTGGTGATAGAGGATGGTTGATGATAACGACAGCGACGAATCCCCCTCTCCGGAGCCCCGAACGGACTCCAGATCAACCCTCCCGAGAGAGATTAGGGCTTGGCGGTGGCTCCGTGTCGTAAAATGCGATGAAACTTTCTCTATGATTTTTTTTCCGCGGAACGGAATATATAGAGTTGGAGTTGCGGTCGGTGGTGCATCAGGGGGCCCACGAGACAGGGGGCGCGCTCAGGGGGAGGGGCGCGCCCCCCACCCTCGTGGACAGGGTGTGGGCCCCCTGGCCTTGATTATTTCGCCAGTATTTTTTATATTTTTCAAAAGTTATCTCCGTGGATTTTCAGGTCATTCCGAAAACTTTTGTTTTCTGCACAATAAATAACACCATGGCAGTTCTGCTAAAAACATGTCTGTCCGGGTTAGTTTCATTCAAATCATGCAAGTTAGAGTCCAAAACAAGGGCAAAAGTGTTTGGAAAAGTAAATACGTTGGAGACGTATCAACTCCCCCCAGCATAAACCTTCGCTTGTCCTCAAGCAATTCAGTTGATAAACTGAAAGTGATAAAGAAAAACTTTTACAAACTCTATTTGCTCTTGTTGTTGTAAATATGTAAAGCCAGCATCCAAGTTTTCAGCAAATATTATGAACTAACCATATTCACAATAACACCTAGGTCTCATGTTTACTCATATCAATGGCATAATCAACTAGCGAGCAATAATAATAAAAATCGGATGACAACACTTTCTCAAAACAATCATAATATGATATAACAAGATGGTATCTCGCTAGCCCTTTCTGAGACCGCAAAACATAAATGCAGAGCACCTTTAAAGATCAAGGATTGACTAAACATTGTGATTCATGGTAAAAGAGATCCATTCAAGTCATACCCAATATAAACTAATAGTAATGCATGCAAATGACAGCGTGCTCTTCAGCAGGTGCTTTTTAATAAGAAGGTGATGACTCAACATAAAATTAAATAGATAGGCCCTTCGCATAGGGAAGCAGGGATTTGTAGACGTGCCAGAGCTCGATTTTAAAATAGAGATGAATAACATTTTGAGCGGTATACTTTCACTATCAACGCAACAACTATGAGATCTCAATATCTTCCATGCTACATACATTATAGGCGGTTCCCAAATAGAATGGTAAAGTTTATACTCCCCCACCACCAACAAGCATCAATCCATGGCTTGCTCGAAACAATGAGTGCCTCCAACTAGCAACAACCCTGGGGGAGTTTTGTTTAATTATTTTGATTTGCTTTTGTCGTGGAAATATCACGTCAGATGTCCTAGCAGAAGGACTTAGTCATGGAGCCATCGCAACGAGATTAGCCTGAAGGGGTTAAACCGGACAAGGGACATGAGAAATTTATACTAGTTTGGCCCCTTACGATGAAGGTAAAAGCCTACGTCTAGTTGTGATGGGATTATTGGGGTTTCGATGACCAGGGAGCAAATACGCTTTGCCTGGGTCTCGAGTTGTGGTGTGTTGTCCTTGAACCACCGCCGGGTCATCCCTTTATATACACAGGTTGACACCCGGCCGGTTTTCAGAGTCCCGAGGCCGGCTCATACAAGTGTCCGGCTTGGTCTGTCCCTTTCCCTAACTTACAATACAAGTTATACAACTATGGCGGTTTACCATTATGGGCCCTAATCCGCCTCTGGGCTGTGGGCCTCTAAGCCTTATCAGTAAAGCGCCATCTTCTTTGTCTTCATGGGCTCCAGTATAGTTGAGCGTGAACCGGCCCCTCTTGGGCGGTTTACACTCAGTAGCTATATCCCCAACATTAGGCCCCAGATTGATTTGAACCTGTTCATGTCAATCTTCAATACTTAGAAAAATTCCGTGGACCGTCTTTTAATGATCTTTGTAAACCGCCATATTGTCATCTCCCTGTAAACTTTGGTGAATCGCCGTGACGTCACCTTCCTATCACTGCAGTAAATCGTCATGATGTCATCTCTGTATAAAAAGATTTATGAAAATTCCCTTCTCTTAATTAATTCCCAAAGATCGAGGCGACAGCTGCACCCCCTTTGCCGCTTCAGGCTCCTTGATTTTCCTGCCTGCGGTTTTATCCTCTTGCCTTTATAAATAGGACCGAGGGTCCTTCCATTTCCCCCCTCGCATCTTCTTCTTCCTCGCGACTCTGAAGACCTCGAGCTCCGGCGCCGCCGTCGTCCTTCGAGCACTGCATCAACAGGGCCGCTGCATCAACCTGTTCTTGATCAGATAGACTGCACCGCCCCTCTGCTGCCTCGCAGCATCAATGAGTACTCCTTTTTACAACTGTTAGATCTGCATTAGGGTTCTTCTGTTCATCGGTGTTCTTCCTCGTTTTTCCTTTTCTTCTCCTAGATCTCATAAATAGACCTGAAACTGATAGGAAAGGTATGCAGTAGTAGTTCAACACCCCTAGTTACCCTTAGAAACTACGTTTTACCGTATGAGATCCTGCCCAGGCACACGGGCTCTTCTGCTGTCGCGACCTTTAGGGTTAGAATTTTTTTCCTTTTGTAAAACTACGGTAGATCCAAAATTATATCACAATCTTGTGAAACTTGTTTCTGTAATACTTAGTAGATTTCAGATCTGCTTCTTCCGTTTGTTCGGTGGTTTAACCTTTAGATGTTGATAATCCGCCAGATACCATTAGCCCTCACTTAAACGGCCATCTTGACTTGAAGAGTAGTTTCCAGTTTAACTCTCATATATGCCTTGATCAAATTCCCCGATTTAACACCGATTAGTGAACATCAACCTTCAAGGGCCTTCACTTTTCCTTTATAGTTTGTTTTCCAAGATGACCAAGCAATTCGCCGCTTGCAACTGGGTTCCTTCCCGGATCACGGAAATGCAAATCAATGGATATGTTCTGACTGGCGCTTTAGCCTCAAAAAATGTCCTTCATTGGTGAGTCCCTGGCCCTGAATGCCCTCCTGAGCCTCAAGATGGGGAAGTGATTGTGTTCATGCAGCATCTAGACCGGGGATTCAACCCTCCTGGATCAAAGTTTTTCCGGGATGTCCTTGCTAGCTTTCAACTCCATCCACAAGATATTGGACCGAATTCCATGTCCAACATATGCAATTTTCAAGTATTCTGTGAAGTTTACCTTCAAGAAGAACCATCTGTTGAGCTTTTCCGGGACTTTTTCCATCTAAACCGTTGAACTGAGTTGTCTGATGGTCCCAACAGTGAACTTGGTGGGGTGTCAATCCAGAAGAGGAAAGAAGTTGATTTCCCTCATGCAAAACACCACAGCCATCCCAAAGACTAGAACCAAACATGGTTTTATTGTCAGAACACTACCCCTGCTGGAGAAAACCCTTTGCCGGGTTACCGTGCTCACCGGCTCAGCAACGGCCACCCGTTACCTCAACGACTAACTGCCAAAGAACGACAAGCTTATGCACCACAACTCGCCAAGCTCTGGGCTCTCGTAGCGAATGGTTTGACTGGTGTTGACCTCGTTCGCTGCTGGGTTTCGTGGAGTATCCTACCTTTAAGCCGCCGCTCTGGATTGATGCATGAGTATACCGGCGACGCCAAGGAACCTCAACGGTTCAATGAAATAGAAATGACTAATGATGAAGTCACTGAATTTGTGAAGAAAATGCTGGACGAACCGATCGATGCATGCAGCAAAACTGGGTTGCCCCCTTTTTGCACCTCCAACAAACCGCCAGCGGTAAAAAATTTAAGCTTGTGCTTTTTGATCCGTCTCTGCTTTAACACTGCTATAATAATCCTTTGTTTAATTCCACAGGCCAAAGATACCTTCTGGAAGAGGAAAGCTCAAGATAAACCGGCGAGGGCTCCTCGTGCCAAAAGCAAAGTCATAAAGAAACCAGCCAAGAAGAAAACCGGCGAGTCCGCTGATCCGCCCGAAGATATTCAAGAATCGGACCAAGAGGTAGAACTTGACTCCCTTGGCTTATTTTTCGTACACCTTATTGACAACAATTATTATCAGAATGATGCGGAAGCCAGTCATGCTGATCATGTAGAGGTAATCTCCCTTTCCTCCGATTCAGATCATGTGCCGGTTCGAAAACTTCGCCGTGTAGTTCGAAAAGTAAAATACTCTCACCCTCTTGCTCATTTGGATCCACAATTTTTTGTGAAGACACAACAACATGAAGGTCGTCGCACAACCCGGCACAGTGGCCAACAAGTCACTTCCTCCGGTTTACCAGACACTCCACCCCGGAAACATCGTCCAGAGGTCTCTTCCTCTTTTAATAAACCTTATCCCTTGGCAGGTTGCTTCCGATACCCACTTAATCCGTCTGATTCAAATTATCAGGTGATGTCTAACTCTTCATCTGGCAACTCATCAACCACGCAATTGCCTCCCCTTAAGACCTTCGCTGGGTAAGTATACTGCTCTTCAACTTTTCCTTCATGCGTCAGTTTACCATACTAACCTTTGTTTGATATTGTAGTGCCAAAGCCCGACTGAGCAAGAAAGTCAAAACCAGTGCCCCCACTGATGAAGTTGAACCGGAGAAAACCCTAGAAGATGCTGGTAGAGACACTGATGTTGTCATGGATGACTCTGCCCCACAAGATCCAGCCACTAATGCTAATCTGCCGGAAGCTGACCCAACTACTCATAGGGATGGCACCCGCAGGGTTTGGGTACGGGTGGAGTTACCCCATACCCTTACCCACCCCCCTTGAACTTACCCATTACCCGTACCCATACCCGTCAACGGGTACAATTTTTCCTCGTACCCATCACCCGACAGGGTAAATGGGTACCCACGGGTGAAAATACCCATGTGTGCACACATCAAATTTAGCAAGAAACAATCATAAACGACATCACAAAATGCTCATATATACGTACATCATAACATCTGTATGTATCGTTTATATACAAAAATAATCTTACTCATCACAACATCTATATACATCACGTGTAGGCAGAAATCATGCTTATATGGACGAGGAGCACTGCAATCACGATTCACGATTCACATATATACATCATAACATCTCTACGTATCATGTGTATACAAAAAATCATATTCATCACCGTAGTTACATACATCATGTGTAGGCTAAAAGACACATCATATCATCACATCATCTATACATCTACGTACCACCTACGAATGCATCACACAATTTATATAAAAAACAAAACTACAAGATCAAATCATACACAAAATTGAAACTCACTAAGCAACAATAGCCTTGCCTCTTGTTCATGTGCTTGGTGGCAGCAGAGAATCGACTAAGTGGGTTAGGGCGAGGTGGACGGCTTGACGTGTTGCAAAGATGATGCGCCTTGGATACCGAGGCAGAAGGTACATGTCCTTTACATTGGCCAGGGGCTTGGCCCTTTCCTGGCGAACGGAGGGGGATGGCACCATCCAACGATGGTGTTGCGCCGTGGTGGTCGCCGCCGTCCGACTCAGTCTGTGTGTGAGCGTGAGCTGCATCTCCTTCTCCTCATCATTTTCCAAGCAAAAGTTGTGGTCCTCATCCCCAAGGTCCATGGCGTCCGAGCAGCTGGTAGCGCTGGCAACAGCGAGGAAGTGAGCAGCTGGAGCATTGGCGGCGGGGACTAGCGATGCTCGAGGAGGCAAGGAGACCAGGAGATGGGAGGATATCAATCTCCATCTCTCTGAATATGGAACGTGACCACGTATTGATTATTTACCTAAGCGGCTAAGCCTAATCACGTTAATCACGCAGAGAAAACGAGATATATGGGATTCCTTCAATCTTCCATGTACGTGCATGCGTGGGTGGGTAACATATAATGATTTTGTTATTTAAAAAAGTATAGAATGATTTTGTGGCAAGTTAGATTAGATAAATGAATAGTGAAGGCCCACCTAGCAGATTTTATGCGGGTATATGGGTACACGGGTATGGGTTATGCTATCCCGTACCCGTACCCACCGTACCCGATGGGTTTAATATTTTTTCCATTAATATACCCATGGGTAATTTTGTATCCCATACCCTTACCCTAATAGAGTTTTTACCCCCCGGGTACGTGGGTAATGGGTACCCATTGCCATCCCTAGCTACTCATGTTGATCCATCAAGCCCACATGCTACTCCTCCATGTCCAGCTGCTAATCCATCGAGCCCAGCCATTGATCCGCCAAGCCCAGCCAGGGTTACTGTCAATCCGCCGAGCCCGTCAAAAGGTGGTGATGATGATGTGATTATCACCGGTACTGCTCATACAGTTCCAGGCAATCCGGTTGCCATATCAAAGCATACTGCCAAGGAAGAATTTGGTGCTATGGGCAAGGGGAAAGGTAAGACAGATTTATCCAGCTATGTTGACCTTACCGCCCAGGAGCTTCATGCCTGATTCCTAAACCGCCTATACACAAGCCGAGATTATGAGGCCAGTTTAGTGAACATGATGAAGGAGCGCTATGAGGTAATATTCCCAATACTTTAATCTTTCTTGTTCTGTATATCCATTTCATTGTAGCCCCAAGGGCCAGGTTGTATTTTGAAGACAAACCGGGACTCTTAAGATAAAGAACACTTCAACTTGAGTAGCCCCCAAGGGCCGGTTTGTCTCTTGAAGACAAACCGGGACTTTATGTTCCATACTACATTTTGTCAATTCCCTTGTCTGTGTATTTTCTGATCAAATATACATTAGCCCCCAAGTGCCAAGAGCAAAACTTGTTTTGATCCTTGGGACTTCAAATAATCAGCAGGAAAGAAGCAATCCGCATTAGCCTCCAAGTGCCAAGTGTATAACTTGTTATATGCTTGGGACTTTTGAGAAAAATATTAACCTCTTCATCATCTAACTTTTGCAGGCTGATATAAACAACCAAGGTTCTCACATTTCTGATCTTCAAGAGAATATTAAGTCCCAGCAAGCAGAGACTTCAAGGCTAAAGAGGAGCTGAAAAGCGCTTTAACAGCCATGGAACAACTGAAGGATGGTTTCAAGACTGAACATGCCAACTGGGAAACTGAAAAGACTGCTTTGTTGAAGTGGGCTGAAGACGCCGAGGCAGCTCTTAAACCGGTGACAGAAGAGCTAACCGGTTTGAAGCATCAAGTGAATGCTATGACCTCTGCAATATTTGGTAAGTACCTTGTGAAAAGAGCTTGATTAACCCTCTCTACAATATCCGGTTTAACAATGAAATCTTTAAACCGTTTCAGGTAGCCGTGTTGCTCATCTGGGCTCTGACATGCGGATGAAACTGAAGGTAGCATATGCGTTGATAGAGCAACTGTATACTGGTGCCCAACGGGTTATCTGCGTAGTCTCATACAACAAACCGGCACCAAGTTTGATCAAGGAGACACTATCCAAGTTGTCGATGACACCGACATAGATAGAAGAAATGAAATGATCTGCTGCCAGGGCTGGTGCTTTGTTAGCACTGACCCGGGCCAAAGCGTGGATAGCTGACCTGGATCCGGTTGATATCGCCAAGGGCTTTCCGGGTGAACAAGAGAACGGGTCAGAATTTGACAATGAAGCCCTAAAAGTCCTGACAAAGGAGATGCGCCCGCTAGCCAGCCAATTGGCGGAAGAGGCTAACTTGACTGTTCATCGGTTGTTCTATGATGCAAAGAACCAATGGATTGACACTGCTGTGAAGGAAGTGCAAAATCTTATCCCGCCAATCCGTAAGCACACTTACGGCCCTGACATTGAACCACCCGAACTTATAAGTGAAGAGGTTGTCTTTCAAGCTTTGACCCGGATTGACTGGACCACCGTGGACTTCCAGCCACTGGATGGGGAGGAGGAGGCTGAACCGGCGTGAGATGACCCTTCAACATCACGGCAGCCTGGTGCTGAATCATAATCCGCTGGCCGGTTTGATTGTCATGTGTTGGGAGCAACAAACAATTACTCTTTTGGGCATCAAAGCGCCTTGTAATAGGCTAGATGAAATACTTTGATTGTGTGCCATCGTGCAATGCTACTATAATCTGTCATGACGTTGCTACGCTTTGCTTTATTTGCCTTGGTATTCCGTATAAGTCCTTTTTTCTGCATGTAAAATACTTAAACATGTCCTGGCGGTTTACCGCCGGACGGGTTATGATACCCAATACAGAAACAGAATCCTCATCATCAAGGCTATAAAGTAATAAAATATGAATCATATCATACCTGTGATTTTAAATCACTTTTGTTGGTCCGCCAACTCGTTTAGTAGGGGTGAAAACCCAAACTTTGGGTATTGGAAGGTACCCACCACATTATGTTGGTGCGTAATAAGCCATACCGGGTATTTGTAAACACCAGATGATCATTCTGGCGACTTATAGTCAATGCCAGGCCGGATTGAATGATGCCGATTCACTATTGATTATATGCTTTAATAGATGATAACTGTAAGCCACACCGGGTTAAGAAACACCGGGTTGAGATAAAGACATATAGCCTCGCCGGATCAAGAGATGCCGGTTTACCATAAAAGTTGATCAAATAAGGATAAAACTTGCAAAAAATGAAAGTGAATAAAAACTTGTAGTCGAGGCTTTTCGAGGGCTGCCAGGCCCAAATTCGAGGCTTTTCGTGGGCTGCCAGGCCGCTGAGTTGCCCAACTAACCAATCGTCGTTTTAACTTTGACAAGTTCAGGGTCTCAATGAGAGTAACTTGTCAAACATTCGGCGGGTCGTGCCAGGATTACCTGGATAGGAGTGGCTTACTTGATGAAGGCAGGATAACCCGGGGTTTTAGGTGAATACACCAGGCTTCCAAGGCGTGGGTCGATACCCAATTACAAGGGTCCTTTCAAACTCTTTGTTACTTTACACAAAGAGCCCCCAAGTAACTTTGTGAGCTGTGCTCAATGGGTGCCTATGTTTGAGTCGTGCTTGTAGCAACAGATCTCTCTTTGGCCCCTTGGGTGTGAAGCTCCCAAGCTGTATGATGGCATAATAGCCGGTTTAATGGACAAAACGGGTCATCGCTTTGGAAGCAGAAGCCCCCTTGTAACCAAGAAATATTGGAAGAACGACAGAGGCCCTGCTTGTAGCAAGGATGCCGGTTTATTATATTGAGTATAATATATACATTGTCATAATATGTACATAGTGAGAGCCTATGGCTTAGGTGTAGTAAGGCTGTAGAAGAGCGATATTCCACGGCCGACGGGTCTCCTCCTTCGATTTGCTTGAGTCTTTGTGTTCGCGAACATCGATGAGGTAGTATGATCCATTGTGCAGATTCTTGCTGACCACAAAGGGCCCTTCCCAAGGTGGGGATAATTTGTGCATATCGGTCTGATCCTGGATGAGCCGGAGCACTAAGTCGCCTTCTTGAAAAGTTCTTGTCCTAACCTGGCGGCTGTGATAACGCCATAGGTCTTGCTGATAAACCACTGAACGAGCCAAGGCCATGTCCCGCTTCTCATCTAACAGGTCCAGTACTTCTTGACGTGCTTGCTCGTTGTCCGCTTCAACATAATTGGCAACCCGAGGCGAGTCATGACGAATATCACTAGGGAGTACCGCCTCTGCTCCGTAAACCATGAAAAAAGGCGTATAACCTATAGACCTGTTTGGGGTGGTGTTTATGCTCCATAACACAGATGGTAGTTCTTCCACCCAGCAACCCGGCGTCCGCTTCAAAGGGACCATAAGCCTGGGCTTCATACCCTTCAAAATTTCCTGATTAGCTCGCTCAGCTTGACCATTAGATTGGGGGTGAGCCACGGACGCCACATCAAGCTGGATGTGCTCTCGTTGACAAAATTCCTCCATCTCGCCTTTATAGAGGTTTGTGCCATTATCTGTGATAATGCTATGTGGAAAACCGAAACGGAGGATCACCTTTTTGATGAACTGAACTGTCGTGGCTGCGTCACACTTGCTTATTGGCTCCGCTTCAACCCATTAGTGAACTTGTCAACCGCCACCAACAGGTGGGTCTTCTTATCTTTGGAGCGCTTGAAAGGCCCTACCATGTCAAGCCCCCAAGTGGCAAACGGCCAGGTGATAGGAATCATCCATAGCTCCTGAGCCGGATCATGAGCTCGTCGTGAGAATTTTTTGACAGCCGTCGCATCGTCTTACCAAGTCCTCAGCATCAGCGTGAGCCGTCAGCCAATAGAAACCATGACGAAAAGCTTGAGCAACCAAGGATTTTGAACCAGCATGATGACCACAGTCTCCTTCATGGATCTCGCATAGAATCTCACGGCCTTCTTCAGGAGAAACACAGCGTTGGAATGCACCAGAAGCACTGCAATGGTGTAACTCGCCGCTGTGAACAACCATGGACTTCGACCGCCGGATTATCTGCCTGGCTAAAATTTCGTTATCTGGTAACTCGTCCCGGTTCATATATGCCAAATATGGAACCGTCCAATCTAGAATGATATGTAAAGTGGCCACCAACTGCGCTTCCGGATCTGGAATAGTGAGGTCCTCCTTTGAAGGCAGTTGAACCGACGGGTTATGCAAAACATCCAGAAAGATATTGGGTGGCACCGGTTTACATTGAGATCCCAGCCGGCTTAAGGCATCAGCTGCTTCCTTTTTGCGCCGATCAATGTGCTCCTCCTGATAACCTTTAAAGTGACCAACAACAATATCCACCTCGCGTCGGTAAGCCGCCATGAGTGGATCCTTAGAATCCCAAGTACCTGAAACTTGTTGGGCTACCAGGTCTGAGTCTCCAAAGCATCGTACATGGCTTAAGTTCATCTCTTTAGCCACTCGAAGACCATGGAGTAAAGCTTCATACTCAGCTTCATTGTTACTACAAGGGACCATTAAGAAAAGAACATAATGAATTTTATCACCTCGAGGGGAAGTAAGGACAACTCCAGCCCCCGAGCCCTCCAATTGCCTGGACCCGTCAAAGTGAATAGTCCAGTATGTGATGTCCAGTTTGTCCTCCGGTATCTGCAACTCTGTCCAATCATTGATAAAATCCATAAGGGCTTGGGATTTGATTGTTGTTCGAGGCATATACTTCAAACCATGTGGTCCAAGTTCAATAGCCCACTTAGCAACCCGGCCAGTCGCTTCCCTGTTCTGGATTATATCCCCCAAAGAAGCAGAACTGACCACTGTGATGGGATGACCCTGAAAGTACTGTTTAAGCTTCCGACTTGCCATAAAAACCCCATACACCAGCTTCTGCCAATGCGGATACCTTTGCTTTCACTCAATGAGCACTTCGCTGATATAGTAAACCGGGCTTTGAACTGGGTATTCCATCCCAGCCTCCTTGTGCTCCACCACAATGGCGACACTGACGGCTCGGGCATTAGCAGCCACATATAACAGCAGTGGCTCCTTATCAACTAGAGCGGCAAGAACCGGCGGTTCAGCCAACTGCTTCTTCAAGTCTTCAAACGCCTCATCAGCAGCCTCGCTCCAGACAAAATTGTCTGTCTTCTTCAACATCTGGTACAGAGGGATTGCCTTTTCTCCCAACCTGCTGATAAACAGGCTCAAAGCTGCAATACTACCCGCTAGACATTGAACATCATTGATACATGCCGGTTTAGCCAGAGATGTGATAGCCTTGATTTTTTCTGGATTAGCCTCAATGCTCCGGTTGGACACCAGAAAACCCAAGAGCTTGCCAGCCGGTACACCAAAAACGCACTTAGCCGGATTGAGCATCATTTTATAAACTCTCAGATTATCAAAGGTCTGTTGTAAATCAGATATAGGCGTCTCTGCCTTCCTGGACTTGACCATAATATCGTCCACATAGGCATGAACGTTGCGCCCAATCCGAGTATGAAGTCAATTCTGCACACAACGTTGATAAGTTGCCTGGGAACTTTTGAGCCCAAAGGGCATAGATACATAACAGAAGGCTCCAAAGGGAGTAATGAAAGCTGTCTTCTCCTGCTCCTTAACTGCTATCATTATCTGATGATAACTAGAATAAGCATCCAAAAAACTCAAACGCTCACAACCCGCCGTAGCATCAATGATTTGATCAATACGAGGGAGGGCAAAGGGATCAGCTGGGCAAGCTTTGTTCAAATCTGTGTAATCCACACACATACGCCAAGTGCCGTTTTTCTTAAGTACAAGCACCGGATTAGCCAACCACTCTGGGTGAAACACTTCCACGATAAACCTTGCTGCCAGTAGCCGGGCTACCTCTTCCCCAATGGCCTTACGTCGTTCCTCATTAAAGTGGCGAAGAAACTGTTTGACCGATTTGAACTTCGGATCAATATTAAGAGTGTTCTCAGGGAGTTCCCTCAGTACACCTGGCATGTCAGAAGGTTTCCATGCAAAGATGTCCAGGTTCTCACGGATGAACTCGATGAGCGCGCTTTCCTATTTGGGATCCAAGTTGACGCTGATGCTGAACTGTTTGGATGAATCACCAGGAACAAAATCAACCAATTTGGTTTCATCAGCCGATTTACACTTCAAAGCCGGATCATGCTCTATGGTGGGCTTCTTTGGAGAATTCATGTCTGCCGGATCAACATTGTCCTTATAAAATTTCAACTCCACCGTTGCACAAGTCGATTCAGCATATGCCGCATCACCTTCCTCACACTCCAGAGCAATCTTATGGCTACCATGAACCGTAATGGTCCCTTTGTGACCCGGCATCTTGAGCTGCAGATAAACATAACATGGCCTTGCCATGAATTTAGCGTAAACCGGCCGTGCAAATAAGGCGTGGCACAGACTTCTGATTTTGACCACTTCAAAGGTAAGTGTCTCGGACCTTGAATCATGATCATCTCCAAAAACCACCTCCAGAGCTATCTTACCAATTGGGTAAGCCGATTTACCCGGCACCACTCCGTGAAAGACGGTGTTTGACGGTCTAAGATTCTTATCTGTCAACCCCATACGCCGGAAGGTTTCATAGTACAAAATATTGATACTGCTCCCTCCGTCCATGAGTACCTTGGTAAACTTATAACCTCCCACCTGTGGTGCAACCACCAAAGTTAGGTGACCCGGATTGTCAACCCGGGGCGCATGATCCTCCCTGCTCCAGACAATAGGCTGCTCAGACCAGCGTAGATAATGGGGCACCGCTGGTTCAACAGAGTTCACTACCCTTTTATGGAGTTTCTGATTGCGCTTGCACAAGCTAATAGTGAAGACATGATACTATCCGCCATTTAACTGCTTTGGGTTGCTCTGATAACCCGGCTGCTGTTGATTTCCCTGTTGATGGTTACCACCTTGGTTATTCTGATTGCCCTGATTATTCTAAAACCCTGAGTTTGAACCGCCACCACTGTAACCCGGCCCATGAAATCCTGGACCGGAACCACCAGATGGACCCTGATCATACCGGAAAAGATCAGAGTTTTTGAATTCCCTCATGATGTGGAAATCCTTCCAAAGGTGCGTGGCCGGAACCTCCTTTGTCCCGTGCTTTGGGCAAGGCTGGTTTAAAAGGCGTTCTAGATTCATTCCTCCATTGCGCTGGGGTGGTTTACCCTTACGGCGCTGCATATTACCCTGCATACTGGTGTTAGCTTTACACTTACCATTATTTCCGTGGCCTGCCTGGTTATGCTGTCCCTTTAAACCGACATTCTTCTTTCCCTTCTCCTGTTTCTCTTCATCAGAGCCAGGGTCCTTGGTATTATCAGAATCAGCGTACTTAACCAGAGCCGCCATGAGTGTTCCCATATCATTGCAGTGACGCTTGAGCCGTCCCAACTTCATCTTTAGTGACTTAAACCGGCAATTGCCCTCTAACGTCACAATTGCTGTATCCGGATTGATGCGGCCGGATGAGTGCAAAATTTCTGAAACCCGGCGCACCCAATGGGTTGTTGATTCATTCTCCCCTTGGACACAAGCCGCCAGATCTATGATGGACATAGGTTGCTTGCATGTATCTTTGAAATTTGCTATGAACTTGGCCTTCAACTCATCCCATGAATTGATCGAGTTAGCGGGCAGGCTCTTCAGCCAGGTGCGAGCCGTTCCTTCTAGCATCATGGTGAAGTATTTTGCACACACCGCTTCATCCACATCTAGCATCTCCATAGCCATCTCATAACTCTCAAACCACGCCTCAGGGGGCTGATCAGCGGTATAGTTAGGCACCTTGCGTGGACCTTTGAAATCTTTGGGCAAACACACATTACGGAGAGCCGGGATGAGACACGGTACTCCCCAGGAGCTGAAGGCAAGCCCGGTCCCTCGCTCTACTGACGCCGCTGGCTGAACCAGGGCGGGCTGATGACAACCCGCGTGTTGCGCTGCTAAGGCGGCCTCCCTTCACGCTCTGCCATTATCCACCACATCTTGAGCATTCAAACCGCCGTTCGCCGAATTAGGCCCTCTAGGAGCATCACGACGCCGCGCACTGCTCGACACGGCCGGTTTGTCTATGTGCCTGCTATAACTCTTGCTCGGACGAGGGGTTGAATGTATTCTGTCTCAGCTGTAGGAATAAGCCTGTTATTGTACAACGGCGGTTTGAAGAAGATCCCTGGCTCGTCGAGTTGCTACTAATGAATCACCCTCCATTAGAATAGCCGCCATACGTGTTGCTGCCGCAATCATATTATCTAAAGGGCTGGAAAAGTGACGCGGTGGTGTTGGTACATACTGCGGCGGATTGTCCGTCCGTCGAGGCGGGTCCATCGTCCGTGGCTGATCCGGCGCTGCCCCAGGTGCCTCGGTCCGGTTTACTCATGCCGGATTGCTAGGCCCAGCTCCTGGTGTACCAAAGAGATTCAGACCCTCGCAAATTTGTGGCAGTTGAGACCGGTACTTCCTTCTCATAATGTTGTTTCATGCGTTCTGATCAAACATAAGCCGGTAATTCTGTGCCTGGATCAGTTGTGATTGGGCATCCAAAGTGGGCCGCTCTTCATCCATCCCGGCCTCCTCTGCTGCCAAGTTTGCCTTGGCCTGAGTTATCTAATCTTTTAGCTTCATGACATCCGCATTATGCTGAACTTGATTCTCTGGAGTCACCCCTATGGTCAACAATGCTGTCAAATCATCCAGTAAACCGGCAAGAAGTTGAGCCAGCCGGCGCGCCGGGACTCCCGCCGCGGCTGCCGATCCGGAGACCATCGCTGCTGTAGATGAAGATTGCGCGGTGGGCTGTGTACCGGCCATGAAGATCACAACCCGGTTTGGCGGTTCAAGGGGACCCGGAATACTATCGCCATCGGAATATCCCTCAATCCGGCCATCTTGTAGTTGGTATAACGACTCGGTTTCACCAGTGGACGGTTCGCCATCTGAGTAGATGGCCGTCTTGCTGTGGGACACCGGTTCAGATTTCGCTCCATGGATGAATCCCACGAACGCATGCTTCATGGCAGGCTGAACCTGGGCAGGACTTGCACGCTGAGCCGTCTCGACGAGGTCGGTGGAGATGTCTGGCTCAGGGTCCGGTTCGCCGATCTTGCCAACGAAAACGTGAATTCCGCCAAAGGGGACCCGGTACCCGTACTCGATTGAGCCGGCCTCGGGGCCCCAGCCTGCATCGTCGATGTAAAGCTTGCCGCGATGAATCTTGGTCATCCGGCCAACCGCGTACCCTTTGAGTCCTGCAAAGTTGCCCTTCAAGAACTCGAAACCATCATGCGATAGCCCCACGGTGGGCGCCAACTATCGTGGAAATATCACGTCAGATTTCCTAGCAGAAGGACTTAGTTGTGGAGCCATCGCAACGAGATTAGCCTGAAGGGGTCAAACCGGACGAGGGACATGAGAGTTTTATACTAGTTCGGCCCCTTACGATGAAGGTAAAAGCCTACGTCTAGTTGTGATGGGATTATTGGGGTTTCGATGACCACGGAGCAAATACGCTCTGCCTGTGTCTCGAGTTGTTGTGTGTTGTCCCTGAACCGCCGTTGTTCCTTTATATACATAGGTTGACGCCCGGCCGATTTTCAGAGTCCCGAGGGCGGCTCATACAAGTGTCCATCTCGGTCTCTCCCTTTCCCTAACTTACAATACAAGTTATACAACTATGGCAGTTTACCATTATGGGCCCTAATCCGCCTCTGGGCTCTGGGGCTCTAAGCCTTATCAGTAAAGCGCCATCTTCTTTGTCTTCATGGGCTTTAGTATAGTTGAGCGTGAACTGGCCCCTCTTGGGCGGTTTACACTCAGTAGCTATATCCTCAACAGCTTTGATCTTTTTTGTTCATGGGACTGGGCATCCCGGTTACCAGCCATTTTCTCGTGAATGAGGAGTGGAGTCCACTTCCCTTGAGAATAACCCACCTAACATGGAAGATACAGACAACCCTAGTTGATACATGAGCTGCTCGAGCATACAAAACAGAATTTCATTTGAAGGTTTGGAGTTTAGCAGATACAAACTTACTTGGAATGGCAGGTAAATACTGCATATAGGAAGGTATGGTGGACTCATATGGAATAACTTTGGGGTTTATGGAGTTTGGATGCACAAGCAGTATTTCCGCTTAGTACAGGTGAAGGCTAGCAAAAGACTGGGAAGCGACCAACTGAGAGATCGACAACAGTCTTGAACATGCATTAAAATTAATCAACACCGAGTGCAAGCATGAGTAGGATATAATCCACCATGAACATAAATATCGTGAAGGCTATGTTGATTTGTTTCAACTACATGCATGAACATGTGCCAAGTCAAGTCACTCGAATCATTCAAAGGAGGATACCACCCTATCATTCCACATCACAACCATTTTAATAGCATGTTGGCATGCAAGGTAAACCATTATAAGCTCCTAGCTAATTAACCATGGCATAAGCAACTATAATCTCTAATTGTCATTGCAAACATGTTTATTCATAATAGGCTGAATCAGGAACGATGAACTCATCATATTTACAAAAACAAGAGAGGTCGAGTTCATACCAGCTTCTCTCATCTCAATCAGTCCATCATATATCGTCATTATTGCCTTTCACTTGCACGACTGAACGGTGTGTATAATAATAATAGTGCACGTGCATTGGACTAAGGTGGAATATGCAAGCATTCAATTCAATGGAGAAGACAAAGTAATGGGCTCTAAATTAAATCAACAATCATGCACATAAGAGCCACTAAGCATTTTCATTATGGTCTTCTCCTCTCGACCCCCAAAGAAAAGAAAAGAAATAAAACTATTTACACGGGAAAGCTCCCAACAAGCAAAAGAAGAACGAGCAATATTTTTGGGTTTTCATTTTAATTACTACTACAAGCATGGAAATTAAACTAACTAATTTGTTTTGTTTTTCTTAAGGTTTATCAAACACACAAGAAGAAAGCTAGAAAAAGAAAATAAACTAGCATGGATAATACAATGAAAAAGTATGAACACCGATGACTAAGATAAGTGTGTGAACATGAATGTATAGTCGGTGAGAAATACATACTCCCCCAAGCTTAGGCTTTTGGCCTAAGTTGGTCTAATGCCAAGGATCGCGGCTACTCTCCCCGTTGTACTGAGGAGTGTCATCTGGATACCACTCGCTGGCGATCTCCTCCGGATCCCACTGATAACAGGATGGATGATAAGGGTCCAGTGGAGGTTCCGGCTCAGGCTCTGGGGCTGATGTCTGTCCTCCGTGCGCGTACACGGCCTTCAGTAAGACGAGGTATGTTCGATCCGGTCGTGGAGGAAGTCGGTGAGGCCTTAGCTTGTTTATCCTTGGAGCTTTGGCTAGAGGAGCCCCTCAAGAACAACCTCTTCATTTTTTTCTGAAAATTTCTGAATTTTTTAGTAACTTCAAAAAAACTGAATCAAACTAAACAAGATTGATAGCAACTACTCCCACAAGTGCGTAGAGCCTATATCATGCATTAGAATTACTTGGGGCCTCATAAAAATTTGACATGCAAGCTCAAGAACAGGGTCACCTAGGCAGAAAAAATTTGTAATGAATAAAGCACTAGAACAAAAACTAATTGGACCATTGGAGGAGTCACATACCAAGCAGCAATCTCCCAAAGCAGTTTTGTGAATGGAGCTTTGAGCAAGGAGATCGAAAATCGCAGCAAAATGAACTAGAACTCGTGCTTGAGCTGGATGAGGATTTTTTTCGGAGGAAGATGAAGTGTGGGGGTGCAGGAATAAGTGGAGGGGGGCCACCATGGGCCCACGAGGCAGGGGCACGCCTTGTAAGGGTGGGCGCGCCCTGGACCATCGTGGCCAGGTGCTTGCCCCCCCTGCTATGTTCTCAGTGCCTAAAATCCTCAAATATTCCATAAAAAATCATACTAAATTTGCAGGGCATTTGGAGAACTTTTAATTTCGGGATATGCATGGATAATTCAGAAAGCAGACAGATAATACTATTTTTGCTTTATTTATTCTAAATAACAGAAAGTAAAAAGAGGGTACATAAGGTTGTGCCTTCTAGTTTCATCCATCTCATGATCATCAAAATGAATCCACTAACAAGGTTGATCAAGTCTTGTTAACAAACTCATTTCGAATAACATGGAACCGGAGAAATTTCGAATAACACTAGGTTACCTCAACGGGGATGTGAACATCCCCAACAATAAGAATATCATATTTTTTCTTGACAGTAGGAAGAGGAAATTCAAAACCTCCAATAATGATCGTTGGAATTTTTCCAATAGAATTGATGCTATGAACTTGAGGTTGTTTCCTCGGAAAGTGTACCATATGCTCATTTCCATCAACATGAAAAGTGACATTGCCTTTGTTGCAATCAATAACATCCCCTGCAAGATTCAAAAAGGGTCTACCAAGGATAATCGACATACTATCGTCCTCGGGAATATCAAGAATAACAAAGTCCATTAAGATAGTGACATTTGCAACCACAACAGGCACATCCTCACAAATACTGACAGGTATAGCAGTTTATTTGTCAGCCATTTGCAAAGATATTTCAGTAGGTGTGAACTTGTTCAATTCAAGTCTATGATATAAAGAGAGAGGCATAACACTAACACTCGCTCCAAGATCACATAAACCAGTTTTAACATAGTTTCTTTTAATGGAGCATGGTATAGTAGGTACTCCTGGATCTCCAAGTTTCTTAGGTATTCCACCTTTAAAAGTATAATTAGCAAGCATGGTGGAAATTCCAGCTTCCGGTATCTTTCTTTTATTTGTAGTGATATCCTTCATGTATTTAGCATAAGGATTTACTTTAAGCATATTAGTTAAGCGCATACGTAGGAAGATAGGTCTAATCATTTCAGCAAAGCGCTCAAAATCCTCATCATCCTTTGTCTTGGATGGTTTAGGAGGAAAGGGCATGGGTTTTTGAACCCATGGTTCTCTTTCTTTACCGTGCTTCCTAGCAACAAAGTCTCTCTTATCATAACGTTGATTCTTTGATTGTGGGTTATCAAGATCAACAGCAGGTTCAATCTCTACATCATTATTATTGCTAGGTTGAGCATCAACATGAACATTATCATTAACATTATCACTAGGTTCATGTTCATCTCCAGATTGAGTTTCAGCATCAGAAATCGAGATATCATTGGGATTCTTAGGTATGTCTACACCAGGGTCACTAGAAGCATGCAAAGTTGTATCATTTTTCTTTTTCTTCTTTTTAGAAGAACTAGGTGCCTCTAAATTATTTCTCTGTGAATCTTGCTTGATTCTCTTAGGGTGGCCTTCAAGATACAAAGGTTCCTGAGTCATTCTACCAGTTCTAGTAGCCACTCTAACAGCAAAGTCATGTTTATTATTTAATTCATCGAGCAAATCACTTTGAGCCTTAAGTACTTGTTCAGTTTGAGTGGTAACCATAGAAGCATATTTGCTAATGAGTTTAAGTTCACCTTTAACTCTAGCCATATAATCACTCAAGCATCCAATCATGAAAGCATTACTCTTTAATTATCTACCAACATAAGCATTAAAACTTTCTTGTCTAGCCATAAAGTCATCAAATTCGTCCAAACAGTGGCTAGGAAATTTAGTAGACGGGATTTCAACTTTATCATATCTATAGAGAGAATTTACCTTTACTACCTGTGTCGGGTTATCAAGACACTGTGTTTCTTCGACATGCGGTATATTAAGACCATGTATTTCTTCAATATGAGGTAAATTCTTAACGTCTTCAGCTTTAATACCTTTTTCTTTCATTGATTTCTTTGCCTCTTGCATATCTTCAGGACTGAGAAATAGAACTTCCCTCTTCTTTAGAGTTGGTTTAGGAATAGGCTTAGGAGTTGGCTCAATTGGCTCAGGAATTGGCTCAGGAAGAGTTCAATTATTTTCAACATATTATTCAATAGCAATTCAGCTTGGTCGACTGTTCTTTCCCTAAAAACACAACCAGCACAACTATCCAAGTGGTCCTTGGAAGGACCTATTAGTCCATTATAAAAGATATCAAGTATTTCATTTTTCTTAAGAGGATGATCAGGTAAAGCATTAAGTAATCGGAGAAGCCTCCCCAAGCTTGTGGGAGACTCTCTTCTTCGATTTGCACAAAATTATATATTTCCCACAAGGCGGCTTGCTTCTTATGAGCAGGGAAATACTTAGCAGAGAAGTAATAAATCATATCCCGAGGACTACACACACAACCGGGATCAAGAGAATTAAACCAAGTTTTAGCATCACCCTTTAATGAGAATGGAAATATCTTAAGGATATAGTAATAGCGAGACTTCTCATCATTAGTGAATAGGGTGGCAATAACATTTAACTTAGTAAGATGTGCCACAATAGTTTCAGATTCATAGCCATAAAAATGATTAGATTCAACCAAAGTAATTATCTCAGGATCAACAGAGAATTCATAATCCTTATCAGTAACAAAGATAGGTGAAGTAGCAAAAGCAGGGTCATATTTCATTCTAGCATTTAGAGTTTTTTGTTTAAGTTTAGCAAGTAACTTCTTAAGATCAGATCTATCATTGCAAGCACAAAGATCTCTAGCAGTTTCTTCATCCATAACATAACCCTCAGGAACAACAGGCAATTCATATTTAGGGGGAGAACCTTCATCATTACTATCATCAATAATTTCATCTTCAATAATTTCATTCTCTCTAACCCTAGCAAGTAGTTCATCTAGAAATTCACCCAATGGCAAAGTAGTGTCAAGCGCAGAAGTAGTTTCATCATAAGTATCATGCATAATAGAAGTGGCATCATCAATAACATGCGACATATCAGAATTCATAGCAGTAGCAGGTTTAGGTGTAGCAAGCTTACTCAAAACGGAAGGAGAATCTAGTGCAGAGCTAGATGGCAGTTCCTTACCTCCCCTCGTAGTTGAGGGAAAAAACTTGGTTCTTGCATCTTTCAAGTTCTTCATAGTGATCAGCAGATATAAATCCCAAGTGACTCAAAGAATAGATCTATGCTCCCCGGCAAAGGCACGAGAAAATAGTCTTGATAACCCACAAGTATAGGGGATCGCAACAATTTTCGAGGGTAGAGTATTCAACCCAAATTTATTGATTCGATGCCAGGGGAGCCAAAGAATATTCTCAAGTATTAGCATTTGAGTTGTCAATTCAACCACACGTGGATAACTTAGTATCTGCAGCAAAGTACTTAGTAGCAAAGTAGTATGATAGTAATGGTAACAGTGGCAAAAGTAAAGATAGCAGTTTTGTAGTAATCGTAACAGTAGCAATGGAAAAGTAAATAAGCAAAGCACAATATGTGAAAAGCTCGTAGGCATTGGATCAGTGATGGATAATTATGCCGGATGCGATTCCTCATGTAATAGTTATAACATAGAGTGACACAGAACTAGCTCCAGTTCATCAATGTAATATAGGCATGTATTCCGAATATAGTCATACGTGCTTATGGAAAAGAACTTGCATGACATCTTTTGTCCTACCCTCCCATGGCACTGGGGTCCTAATGGAAACTAAGGGATATTAAGGCCTCCTTTTAATAGCGTACCAGACCAAAGCATTAGCACTTAGTGAATACATGAACTCCTCAAACTACGGTCATCACCGAGAAGTATCCCGATTATTGTCACTTAGGGGTTGTCGGATCATAACACATAATAGGTGACTATAGACTTGCAAGATAGGATCAAGAACTCACATATATTCATGAAAACATAATAGGTTCAGATCTCAAATCATGGCACTCGGGCCCTAGTGACAAGAATTAAGCATAGCAAAGTCGTAGCAACATCAATCTTAGAACATAGTGGATACTAGGGATCAAACCCTAACAAAACTAACTTGATTACATGGTAAATCTCATCCAACCCATCACCGTCCAGCAGGCCTATGATGGAATTACTCATGCACAACGGTGAGCATCATCAAATTGGTGATGGAGGATGGTTGATGATGATGACAACGACGAATCCCCCTCTCTGGAGCCCCGAACGGACTCCAGATCAGCCCTCCCGAGAGAGATTAGGGCTTGGCGGCGCCTCCGTGTCATAAAACGCGATGAAACTTTCTCTCTGATTTTTTTCTCCGTGAAATGGAATATATAGAGTTGGACTTGAGGTCGGTGGAGCATTAGGGGGCCCACGAGATAGGGGGCGCGCCCAGGGAAGGGGGCACGCCCCCACCCTCGTGGACAGGGTGTGGTCCCCCTAGCCTTGATTCTTTCGCCAGTATTTTTTATATTTTCCAAAAGTTATCTCCGTGAATTTTCAGGTCATTCCGAGAACTTCTGTTTTCTGCATAATTAATAACACCATGGCAGTTCTGCTGAAAACATCGTCAGTACGGGTTAGTTTCATTCAAATCATGCAAGTTAGAGTCCAAAACAAGGCAAAAGTGTTTGGAGAAGTAGATACGTTGGAGACGTATCACCGCTCTTTTGGATTACAAAGATTTTATTTAAGATAATTGCTCTTTGATTGAATGTATTTCTTTGTTGCAAGCCATGTTAAATTCACCCAATGCCCATGAACAAAATAAAGCTTTTACCAAACATATTGTATAAGCGATGATGAAAGCTTTAGAATAAAAAATGTAGAGATTTCAATTCCTAGAAAATTATAAGATGAATGGTAACCTACTATTAAAGTAAATATTAAAAATTATGAGTGCTTTTCTTTATGTGATTTGGGTGCTAGCATTCCACAATTCTGAAATCTCTATGTGATGTGCTAGGTTTTACCAAGTTGGAAGAATGTTCTCTTAATTTGCACTTGGCGGATTCTACTACTAAAAAACCTTTTGGGATGGACAAATGATGTTCTTATTCTTGCCAATAGGAACTATGTGCCCATATATTTTATTGTTCTTGATATTGAGTGCAATCCGTCTTGTCCCATCATACTTGGTAGACCATTTTACAAACTATAGGTGCCACGATTGACATAAAGAAGGGAATACTAAATTTCAGTTTGCCTTGAGAAAGGGTATGGAACACTTCCCTAGAACAAGAATTAAGCCACCATATGAATCAATCATGAGGTCAACCTATGGAGCAAAAACTAAAGATGACAATACTTGAATCTATGCATTATGCCTAGCTAGGGGTGTGAAATGATGGTGCTTGTTGGGAGGCAACCCAATGAATAAAATATTTTTCTCTATTTTTTATGTTTTTGTGTGTTCACACAATTATGCTACTGTTATGATTGTGTTTTTTTATGTTTTATTTACTGTTTGCACCAAGTAAAGCTTTTAGGATAGCTTTGGGTGATAGTCGATTTGATCCTGTTGAAAAACAGAAACTTTTGCGTCCAGTAGCTGAATTGTTAAAAATCACAGAAGTGACGAAAAATTCTGAGTTTTTTTACGGAAGATTGATATACAAATTTCCTCTATTGTCCTAATGTTTCAGAATTTTTGGAGTTACAGAAGTATGAGTAAAATTCAAGTCTTTACAGACTATTATGTTTTCGACAAATTCTGTTTTCGTTGCATTGTGTGCTTATTTTGATGAATCTATGGATTGTATCAGGGGTATAAGACATGGTAAAGTTAGAATACAGTAGGTATAATGCAATAATAAAATATGAATGGGTTTACAACTGTACCGAAAGCAAAGATTGGTTTTCTCATACTAACGAAGGTTTTGTTAAGTTTTGTGTGATTGAAGTTTGAAAGTGCAACTATCCTTTGGTCATTTTGGTAATTCATAACAACATATAGCTCATTGAGCTAATGCTATTCCAAGACAAACATTTTAGGAAAGCTCAATGAATGGCATGGCATGGATGATGAAAGTGGATCCCTCAATATATTAAGGACAAAGGATTGGCTCAAGCTCAAAAGCTCAAGACTCTACATTTTACATTTTAGAGATCCAAGATCACATTGAGTCTATAGGAAAAGACAATACTATCAAGGAGGGATGAGGTGTTGCTTAATGAGCCTCTTGCTTCATGTGCTTAGTGATATGCTCCAAAAACTCTCAACTACTTTCTCACATCCACATATGACCTAAACCCAAAGTCAAAATCGGTCCTACCGATTCTTTCTATCCGGCGCCACCGAGTTCAAATGTCATAGCCACTGCCACAAACCCTAGGAAATCGGTCTCACCGATAGGGATCTCGGTCTCACCAAGATGGGATTGTAATCTCTCTGTTTCCCTTCGTAACGTTTTGGTCCAACCGAAGTGAGCGATCGGTCCCACCGAGATTGCAATGTAAACTCTCTGTTTCCCTTTGGTAACATTTCGGTCTTACCGAAAAGAGCGAATCGGTCACACTGAGTTTACCTGACCAACTCTCTGGTTAGCTAATTACCAAAATCGGTCTCACAGGCCCGGGCGACCATTATTGGATCATGTCGCTCTCCCCTCCCCCTCTCCCCTCCCCCACCTGCCCACACCCCACACCTCTCAACCATGGTGATTCTTGATCATGGAAGGCCTTCTGCATTGGGATTTCTCCCCCGGCCTTGCGGCCGCGGCTCAGGTGCGTCATCGCTTTGGATCTACCGTCCACTTCTCACCTTCTGGTTCGAACAGAGAATTTTTCTTGGTGGTGCATTTCTCGTCGGCCAGCTGTCCTCTCAATGAAGACTCGGTTGCCATTGCCCTACAATGTTGTATTGGAGGGGTGCCATCTAGTCTTAATGTGACACATCTTTCGGGAAGCAGATTTCGTTTTTCAGTGGCTTCCAATAAAGTTGGTCACTTCATCTATGGTCTCAAGGATCGTGTTTGGCCAGATTTTGTCTGTCACTTTAGTCTATTCCGACAGAGCTACATTGGTGTCTCATCCATGGATTCGTCTTGGCACCTGGATTCTCATATTCCTGAGGTGGCGGAGCGTTCTCCTGTTGCGATCAAGTCCAAGTACAAATTAACAATGCAACATCCCAATGACTTGAGTGCATCACATCAGGTTTTATCAAAGTTTGGTCTTTGTCCTTCAAATGATATGGGGACTGATCTTGAAAAGTCGCTGGAAAGCTCATCGCTGGCGTCTCTTTTGCCATCTCCGGCAGTGCCGGGCCCGACAGTCAACCCCCCTACATTTGCGGGCCTTAACCCACCTTCCGTGAACTCTGGCATCATCTTTGGTAGTTTCCAACCGACCATTATTACAGGAGTTAATGCCATTGACTACAAATTTGAAGGCTGTCGGTTTAAGGAGAAGGCTTGGACCAACATTCCGAATTTTATGCTGCTGCATATTCTTGATCAACGTCATTTTGGGTATTCTGATTCACGTATTGCAGCTATCTGGTCTCTGGATTCGATCCCTCCATCGGATTATATTTATGGGCAGCTGAATTTGTGCTCCAATTATAACTTGATGGGCCACCTTGCTTCGGTTTGTCCCGATATTAATTGCTCCGTATGTCTCTCTGACATTTGTAGCTGCCCCCCGCCTATTACTCAGGCCAATATTGGTAAGCTCACTAAGGGAATCGGCCCTGGGCCGCGTTCGAGCCCACGAGTATGTACCTCATGTGGCTCAGCCAACCATCTTTTTTTCCTGTGCCCGGCCTATCTCAAGTGTGACTCTTGCTTATTTTTGGGCCACACGAGGCACAATTGCCTGGACCATAAAGCTAAACATTATGTTTGGAGGCCCAAGAATGCGCAGGATTTGGTTCCTCCTTTATCTGGACTAACAAATAATTTGGATCATTCTTTGAAAGGCAAGAATCCTATTGATTCTATTTTTAAAGCGGACTCATTACACTGCCTACCATCTACTAGTCACCCTGCCATGCCCATCTTGGGAAACGAGAGGCTAATTGATTTTGGTCTAGTCAAATCCGGGTCTGCACGGATTCTCTCCTCTCGCTCTTAATTACCGCAGGCACATATTTTGTGCCCCACCGTTCGACCCAAGCCATCATCGACCGTCCATGGCAATCTGTGTGGTTCGATGGGACACGTGGCTCCATCCTGTGGACAGCGGCAGCATACAGCAAGGCATCTTGGTTGCCCAAACCACCCATACCCCCTGCCGATACGCATTCCGCCTCGCCTGTTGTGCCTCCTCCTGTGCACGCTCTGCTCTAGTCTCCGCCACCAACAATGGAGAACTTCCCTGTCAATGTCGTCCCCTACCTCCCGCAGGGCATGACAGTGGAGCTCGGCCCACCCGATTGGAAGGTGCGCGCTGATATGGTGGTTAGCGCTGTACCTCCTCTGCGGCATGACTTCTTGGCCATTGCTGAGGCTAACAGGTTCATCCCGCAGCAGCAGAAGGCTGCCCTCCGAGATACAATCCAAGGTTTGCTCCATGAATCCCATTTCTTCCCCACTGAAGTCGAAGATCACCCCCTAGGGATTGGTATTTTTGGATTTGAGGATTCCCTAGTGCGTGACTCTGTTGTGGGGACTACTTTTGAACTAGATGAGCTGCAAGCTGATGAAGACACTGTTATATCCTTTGTACCTCATGATGTTGCACTGAATATGAGGCTCACCTCTTTCGGCCCAAAGATTTGGATTCTATATGGAGGCTTTCCTTACGATTATCAAACGCAGCACTACATACATAAATCAGTGGACAGCTTTGGCACTCTACTTGAATGGCACAACCCTAGTGGTGATAGGCGACTGGTTCTGTTAAAGGCAAGGGTTATTCATCTCCGCTTAGTCCCTAAGAGTATCATCATGAGGCAGATTGGTGGTGCCCGTCATTGCTGGACTGTTGCTGTGACTATGTTGCGTAGTTCTAACTGGAATGCACACTTGCCTGAAGTCCCACCACCTGGCGAGGATCCTCCTCCTGAGGATGGTGTCCCTCATCCACTCTTTGGTGAGGGCATGACTGCGGAGCAGATCTATCAAGCACAACTACACAACTGGATGGCCCAGAATGTGGCTGTGGATCATTCTCTGCACCAGGCTAATCAGGCTAATGATGATGTGGTTGTTGATCAACAGGGCCAGTTTCAGGCTAATTGGGGAGCCTGGCCAGCACCTCCTCCTCCAGCTGTGTACAACTTTCAAGCTTGGTTAGCTGCTGAAGGGTTGCAGGTTACTGATGGAATTATCCCTGAAAACAATCTTCTAGACAGTCCTGCAAGGGCTTGGAATGACTCCATTTCCTGGAGCAGCAGTTCTGATTCTTTTGTTAATTCTGATGGCCTGGTTCTTGTGCCTGTCAACATCCTCAACAACCTTTGGCGACAGAATTTCGACAGCTTTGCTATCTCTTCCATGGTTCCTTTATTGCCACCGAGAGATAGTCTTAGTATTGATCTATCGTTGAACAACTCTGGTATGCATCTGTCTTTGTCTGACAATGGAAATATGGTGGCCACACTGCTATTTCACTGCTCCAGGCCAGCGAGGCAAATCAATGACTATCTACTGCAGGCTATCAGGCCGATTATGGCTACGTTTGGCCCTTGGAGCTCTGGGTTGGGATTCAGGGATTCTTTGAAGGTTCATGTGGAGGTCCATCGCAGCAATGACTCATTTGTTATTTCGGCTGGGCATCAGATCACCAAGAGCAATGACGAATGCCTCTTTGTGGTTCATTCCTGGACTGTTCCCTCTGACGACTCAGATATGCTTCAGACAAACTGTTCTCTCTCTTTGCCTCCTTCCGAGGAACCCCAGAGTGTGATCGGTGCCTCCTCGCACCATGGTAAAGTGCAGGCACCAGAATGTGAAGTCTCTCTCCGTCGCAGTGCAAGATCAAATAAATATGATGGATTTCGGGTGCATGCTCTGGCTGATACTAAGAAGAAGGTGTCCAAAGTGAAGGCGCGTCACACCCTTGCTGCACCTTCCTCGGTGATCATCATGGAGCTGGATAATACTGACACTCCAGATATTCCACCTCCAACTCCTATTCAGGTTATCCAACAGGTGGGCGTCCTCCAATGCGCAGTCCCGGCGGAGGAACTCACTGAAGCTGCCCTCTTGGAGTCCACCGACGCGGGTCCTTCGTCTTCAACCTAATCTTCGGGTTTATTTGCTTAAATGGGTCTTTTGGTGAATTGGAATGTGCTCTGTTGGAACATTCGTGGGTTAAATTCCGGTGATAAACAATTAGCTCTTTCTAATGCTATCACTGCTAGTGGTTGTTCGGTTTTATGCTTGCAAGAAACTAAGAAGCCTATGATCGATCATGCATTTATCAAATCTTGTTGTCCCCGTCGTTTTGACCAATTTGCCTATGTTCCTTCGAATGGGGCCTTGGGTGGCATTGCTACTATTTGGAACAGTTCAGTTTTTACTAGCACGGTCATAGCTTCTGAAGATTTTGCTCTTGTGATTAAGTTTCAGTCCACACAATCATCTCAATCTTGGATGTTAGTGAACATTTATGGCCCATGCCAAGGTGAAGCTTGAACTAATTACACTTATTGGCTTTTCTCTTTAAACATCCCGGCTAACGAAGATTGGCTTCTCCTCGGGGACTTTAATTATATCCGTAGCCCCGATAATCGTAATAAGCCCGGAGGGAGCATTAATGACATGATCACGTTCAACGACTTCATACGTACGCAATGTCTTGTTGAACTCCCAATTAAAGGCCGCTCTTTTACTTGGAGTAATATGCAGCAGGATCTGCTTTTGGAACAACTAGACTGGTTTTTCACCTCTTGCAACTGGACGGGTTCTTACCCTAACACCATTGTTAAACCATTGGGCAAGCGAGTGTCTGATCACATCTCGTGTGTTGTCACAATTGAAACCTCGATCCCAAGGAGTAAACTTTTTCGCTTCGAACCCTTTTGGATACAACACCCGGGCTTCATGGATATTGTGCAGTCAGCTTGGGATAAGCCGGTACGTTCTACCAATAGTGCAACTATTCTTTGCAGGAAATTCAAGCACTTACGGTACTGTCTAAAAAAATGGAGTAAGAATATCTCCCGACTCTCTATTGCAATTGATAAATCCAACAAAACTCTTGCACATCTGGACACGATTGAAAACAGAAGGCAATTGACCATTCCGGAGGCCAACTTTAGGAAAATTCTAAAAGCCCACATTCTGCGATTACTTTCTTACCAAAGAGAATATTGGAGGTAATGATGCACAATTCGATGGGTCCGTTTTGGTGATGAGAATTCCAAATTCTTCCAAGCAATGGCTTCAGAATGATATAGAAGAAACAATATTGCCTCTCTAACCTTACATGATGGAACGGTAGTTGAGGATCATGCAAGCAAGGAATCGGTTATTTATCAATCCTTCAAAGAAAGACTTGGGACCTCCTCTAAACATGACATGAAATTCAATCTCCCCTCCATCATCATGCGAATTGAGGGTCTGGACGACCTAACTGTGCCTTTTACTCGCCAAGAGATTGATCTAGTCATCAAAGAAATGCCGGCGGATAGGGCACCGGGCCCAGATGGGTTCAATGGAGCATTCCTCAAATCTTGTTGGAATATAATTAAGGAGGACTTTTATGCTCTCTGTGATCAATTCTTCGAGGGTGGCCTTAACTTGGAGAGCATTAACGATGGATTAATAACACTCATTCCCAAAGTTGCTGCACCTCAAGGAGTTAATGACTTCCGACCGATTACTCTATTAAATTGCTGTCTTAAGGTCATTACAAAACTCCTCGCCAATCGGCTTCAAAAAATCATTCTGAAAATTATCCACCGCAACCAGTATGGGTTTTTGAAGAAGAGGTCCATCCAGGATTACCTTGCATGGGCGTTTGAGTATATCTACCAAAGCCAAGCTTCTAAAAATCCAATAGTTATCCTCTTTGCAAAAGCGTTCGACACCATTGATCATGAGGCTATGTTGGATATTATGAAGCACATGGGTTTCAATGACAAATGGTTGGGGTGGATCAAAACCATTTTTTCATCGGCCAAATCTTCCGTCAGGGTGATCCGTTGTCCCCCCTAATCTTTGTCTTGGCGGCAGATTTATTGCAAGCTGCGATCAATGACTCCTTTCGAAGGAATGAACTACACTTGCCCTTCAACCGTCCCAACCAATCTGACTACCCAGTGATCCAATACGCGGACGATACTATCCTTTTGTTACCGGCGTGTCAAGACCAAGCGACACTTGTCAAAAACATACTCACCGATTATGCCACGTCTGTTGGATTAAAGATCAACTTCCACAAGTCAACCCTAGTGCCATTGAATTGCGATGCTGCAACTGCCCAACATATTGCACAAATTTTTAGCTGCGTCGTGGGGAAGCTACCTTTTACCTATCTTGGATTGCCAATGGGCACGACAAAACCCTCTGTTCAGGATCTCATGCCTTTGGTTTGTGGCGTTCAACAAAGGCTCTCTGCAACTCTATCAATGATCTCCTATGGAGTGAAACTATCACTTCTAAACTCGGTCATCACTTCACTCATCATCTTTGCACTCTGCACCCTTAAACTGCCACAAAAGATCATTGATTTACTTGATAAAATTAGAAGGCAATGCCTTTGGACTAAGAAGACAGATGATGGGGACAAGTGCAACTCTTTAGCCTCATGGCAGATGGCCTTGGGGTGCTTGACTTACAAACTCAAAGTGATGCTTTGCTCATGAAATACATCCACAAGTTCTACAACTGTTGGGATCTACCGTGGGTAGATTTAATCTGGTCAATATACTACACAGACAAAATCCCACACGCATCAGAGCCCTGTGGCTCTTTCTGGTGGAAAGATTTGCTCAAACTTACTCCTATCTATCGAGGCATCTCGGATGTGATCGTTCGCAGAGGAGATACTGCGCTTATGTGGAAAGACCTATGGCTGGATGAGGTCCTGACCGAATCACATCCGCGTGCATTCTCTTATACTAAAAATGAAGATATTTCGGTACGGGATTTCCTTGGCAGCACCAGCCTCAACGAAACCTTCCACCTTCCCCTATCCATGCAAGCTTACAATGAGCTGCGAGATATCTAAGAGATCACATCACATGTTGGCAATGATGCAGAAGAGGGCGTAGACGCTTGGGTCTATGAGTGGGGATCTGAGATTTATACAGCAAAAAGGTACTACAAGTTCTACTTTCAAGAGGTCACTGCACATGTTAGCTATAAATGGCTATGGAAATCTTCGGCCACAATGAAAGTAAAGGTTTTTGGTTGGCTCCTGCTATCTGATCGCCTAAATACCAGAAACATGCCTAAGAGACGCCATTATAACATTGGAGACAACCACGGTTGTATCTTGTGTGGCAGTACGGAGGAAGAAACAGTTGAGCACATGATCTTTACGTGTCATTTCAGCTTGACTTGTTGGGATACTTTGAACATCCACTAGACAACTAATGGAGATCGTCTCCACTGGATCAAAGATGCAAAGACAGCATGGGACAACCCAATGTTCATGGAGATTTTCCTATATGCCTCCTGGAGTCTATGGAAAGAAAGAAACAACAAACATTTCCGAAGGATAAACCCCACTGTAGGCTCATGGGCAAGAAGATTCATACAGGATTTCTCCCTACTCAAACATAGAGCCAAAGAGAAGCACAAGAATTTATTTCCTCTTTCGCCCAATCGTTTGTCATACCATAACCTTGTATTTTACTTGATCTAACACTTCTAGCTTAGTTTGTCAATGGCTATGGATGTAAGGTTATGACCTTGTAAGCACCTTATTGATACTTTAATCTAATATATACAGTAGGAGCCTCTCCTACTGTTTCAAGTGTCAAAAAAATCGGTCTCACCGAGTTTGTTTAATCGGTCTCACCGAGATTACATTATGCCCTAACCCTAATCATATCGGTCCTACTGAGTTGCATGTCGGTCCCACCGAAAATACTAACGGTCACTAGATTTGTTAAATCGGTCCGACCGAGTTTCTCGATTCGGTCCCACCGAGTTTGGTAAATTGTGTGTAATGGTTAGATTTTGTTTGGAGGCTATATATACCCCTCCACCTCCTCTTCATTCGTAGAGAGAGCCATCAGAACAAACCTACACTTCCAACTTACCAGTTCTGAGAGAACTACCTACTCATGTGTTAAGGCCAAGATATTCCATTCCTACCATATGAATCTTGATCTCTAGCCTTCCCCAAGTTGCTTTCCACTCAAATCTTCTTTCCACCAGATCCAAATCCTATGAGAGAGAGTTGAGTGTTGGGGAGACTATCATTTGAAGCACAAGAGCAAGGAGTTCATCATCAATGCACCATTTCTTACTTCTTGGAGAGTGGTGTCTCCTAGATTGGCTAGGTGTCACTTGGGAGCCTCTCACAAGATTGTGCAGTTGAACCAAGGAGTTTGTAAGGGCAAGGAGATCGCCTACTTCGTGAAGATCTACCGCTAGTGAGGCAAGTCCTTCGTGGGCGACGGCCATGGTGGGATAGACAAGGTTGCTTCTTCGTGGACCCTTCGTGGGTGGAGCCCTCCATGGACTCGCGCAACCGTTACCCTTCGTGGGTTGAAGTCTCCATCAACGTGGATGTACGATAGCACCACCTATCGGAACCACAACAAAAACATCCGTGTCTCCAATAGCGTTTGAATCCTCCAAACCCTTCCTTTTACATTCTTGGAAGTTGCATGCTTTAATTTCCGCTCCTCATATACTCTTTGCATGCTTGCTTGAATTGTGTGAAGATTGCTTGACTTGTCCAAATATAGCTAAAATCTGTCAAAGTGTAAAATTGGGAAAAGGTTAAGTTTTTAATTGGTCAAGTAGTCTAATCACCCACCTCTAGACATACTTCAAGGTCCTACAAGTGGTATCAGAGCTTTGATCTCCATTTACTTTGATTTCCATAGCTTTTGGTGGTCATAGCCTTGGTTTCACAACCGAGGAGAGTATGGCGTCTAGCAAGGGAAATTATCGCCGTAGAGGTCCTTACTTTGATGGCACTAATTTTGCTAGTTGGAAGCATAACATGAAAATGCATATTCTCGGACATAACCCCGCCGTTTGGGCTATTGTGTGTATTGGCTTGCAAGGTGAATTCTTTGATGGGAGAGAGCTGAACCGTGAAGCTAGTGCGGATGAATTGAAGATGCTGCAATACAACGCTCAAGCTTGTGATATCCTCTTCAATGGCTTGTGCCCCGAGGAATTCAACAAAATCAGCCGTCTTGAGAATGCAAAGGAAATTTGGGATACTTTGATTGATATGCATGAAGGTACCGACTCCGTCAAGGAATCCAAGTTGGATGTGCTCCAAAGTCAGCTTGACAAATTCAAAATGAATGATGGTGAAGGTGTCGCTGAAATGTACTCTAAGCTTGCTCTTATCACAAATGAGATTGCCGGCTTAGGAAGTGAAGAGATGACCGACAGATTCATCATCAAGAAGATCATAAGAGCATTGGATGGAAAGTATGATACCTTGTGCACATTGATCCAAATGATGCCAAATTACAAAGATCTCAAGCCAACGGAAGTCATTGGAAGAATTGTTGCTCATGAGATGTCACTCAAGGATAAGGAGAAACTTCACAACAAGTCAAGTGGTGCTTACAAAGCCTCATGTGAAGCCCCCACATCATCAAGTGATAAACAAACCTTCAATGAAGAATTGAGCTTAATGGTGAAGAACTTCAACAAATTCTACAAGAGTAGAAGCAAAGAAAGAAGCTCTAAGTCAAGGTCCTACAATGACAAAAGATCTTCTAGTCGAGAGCGCAATTGCTACAATTGTGGGAGACCCGGACACTATTCCAATCAGTGTACGACACCCTACAAAAGAAGAGAAGATTCTCCAAAAAGAAGAAGTAGAAGAGAAGAATCACCTCCAAGAGAGAGAAGGAGTAGAGATGATCGTTATGAACGAAGACCCTCACCGAGAAGCAAGGATTCAGAAAGGAAGGACAAGTCATCAAAGAGCTACACAAAGCGAAGACATCAAGCTCATGTTGGTGAATGGGTATCCGGCTCTAACTCCGACAATCACTCCGAGAGAAGCTATCACTCCGACTCCGAATATACTCAAGATGAAGGTGTTGCCGGTCAAGCACTTGTGTCAACCAACTCCTACGACATATTTGATTCACCAAATGAAGGAATTGGAATTGCTTCATGGCCAAAGGTCCTAAGGTAACACACCCCGAGTATGTTGATTTTAATAGTGATGAAGATGACTTGCTAGGTGATGATGATTTACTTATTGACAACTCTAGTAATGAATACTATGATGAAACGTCAATTAATCATGCTAATCAAGATAAAACGAATGACAATGATAAGGTGAAGATTGAGCTTCTAACTAAAGAACTAAACACTCTTAAGATAGCTTATGAAACTATCTTCGAAGATTATCGAGAACTTTTAAGAGCTCATGAGAAGTTACACTTTGAAAAGCTCAATCTTGAGCAAGAGCATGAGTTCTTGAAGGCAATCAATGATGATCGCCGTCAGAAAAGTTCTTCTTACATTGCCAAGCGTTTACTCTTATCTACTTACATGTCTCAAGTCAAGTCTAGTAACAAGTACAAGAAAGATTCTTCTAGTAGTAACAATAATAATGCCAAATCCAATATTGTTGCTTCTAGTAGTTCTCTTGATTCCACTAATGATTCTCTTAGCCAAGTTACACTTGAGAGCAAGAAAATACCTTATTGAAGGGAATTATAGAGAAATGTGTATAGAAGAGCCTTGTCGGGAGTAATTAATTCGAGGAAATTGTACGCAAGCAAGGAAGGCACCAGAAGAATCAAGGTGTTGGTTTTGAACGAAAGTTCAATGCCAATGGAGTTGAGTGGGAAGAAGATCAATACCCCAAGACAAAGTTTGTTCCTCAACAAGAGAAGTATGATCCTACTTCCTTCAAGGGAACACAAGCACAAGATGATCTTCCACCACAAGACCACAAGAACAAAGGCAAGGACAAGCTTCAAGAGGAGATTGATGCATTTGAAGAAGCACCTAAGGCCTTGGTCAAGTGGGTTCCCAAGACTACGTCAAGTTCTACTTCATCAAGTACAACTACAACTCCAAGGATTCTCATCAAGATGATGTGGATCCCGAAGAAGAAGAACTAGAGTGTTCTTGAGAGTGACTATGCCAACATTCTTCACTCATATCATCATGGCAAGGACAAGTGCAATCAACTTCCATATCTTGCACTAGTTCAAAGAGTCACAAACCCTCATGTTGGTAAGGCAAGGGACAAGGTAACCTAATGTTTTCATGGACATCATCTTGTGTGTGCATCACTCTATGTCTATGGATATTCTTGTTTGTTCCTTGTGGGACTAACCCATGTAGGTATTGAAAGTGCAACTCACTGCAAAGGATTGCTCCAAATGATCTACATCAACATTGATCATCCACATCTTCAACACCTACATGAAGTCATCATCGACAAAACCCAAGGTTAGTTCATCCCTCTAAGGGGGGATCTCACATCTAGGGGGAGCTTAACTCTAAGAATTGAGACAAAGCAACTCTAATGATGTGAACACATCAATGCATTATGTAAAAGTGGTAACCCCACTTGAGCTTAAATGATGAGTATGACCTATGATCAAATGTTCTCATTTGACTCCTAAGTCAATATACTCATATATAGATGACCTAGTCATCGCCAATTGTTTGATAGATGCTAGAATTGGCTGTGCATGTTTTGCCACATATTTCATTTGCCATTTTATTGTGTGAGCATGTTGGTTGCATATTTTACTCATTCGAGGACATCCACTTGTTGTTTTGATTGATTGGTTTCTTTTTCTTTGGCCAAGTGGATGGACAAGAATGCCTAAGAACCTTCTCTAGCTATCTATGCTTTTCTCGTCTCAAACTCTATTCATGCTACATCACGAAATTTGATCAAGTTCGATTCAAACCACTCTGTGTGACGAGCACTCGGAGTCCCCGATTCGTCATAGACTTAAACTTCCAAAACTTCTTTGTGCTTTTCGATCTAACCGCTTCTTCTATTTCGGTCATACCGAGATCACTAAGTCGATCTAGGTTTTCAATCTCGGTGCAATCGATTTGAACTTTTCGGTCACATCGAGTTGCTGTAACTCTCAATAGTTATGCATCTCGGTGCCACCGAGTCGTTCCACTCGGTCACACTGACAGGTCGGGCTATATATTCACACGGGAAAAAAATTGGAAAACTTTCTCCAAACCTCTTCGCCCGCGCATAGCTCGCTCTGCCTTCTAGGTCTCCGGATCGTCGACTTCGTCGCCAGCCGCATCCTGTTGCTGGTCTCCGCCGCCGTCAACGGATTTCATCTCCGTTGTTGCCGCCGTAGCGAGTTCATCGCCGAACTAGGGTATGAAGTCGATCACAGTGCTATCCTCGTCTGATTCTCAGCACATTGTGTTCATTATGATTCTTGCCACGATTGAAACACCTCTATCCAGTCAAAACAATCCTTAGAATAGATGCGATTTGAAAATTTAGGGTTAGGTTTCCGCCGAAACCATCTCGGACCCACCAAGTTGAAAAACTCGGTCCCACCGATTTGGCTAACGCCATTGCATTAGTAACTCTCGGTCTGACCGAGAATTGGTAATCGGTGCGACTGATTTTAGGACTTTGTGAAACCCTAGCAGTCTCGGTGCCACCGAACTGTGACTCAGTCTGACCGAGTTCACTAGTTTAGGTTCCAAAACTGCTTCGGTATCACCGAGTTTGAAAATCGGTTGAACCGAAATGCTTTCTGTGAAAAACTAAAACTAAGTTTTTGAATCATTCTTTTGCAAAAATCTCTGTATTTTGTGATGCTCATCCACTCTATCTCATCTATAACTATTCACAGGGTCAGCAGTCAGTGTTTGCAGCATGTCAGACCAAAGTGATAGTCAGAACAGGGAAGAAGAGCACAATCACATGAGTGAGGGCACTAGTCCCTTTAGCACTTCAGATGATGGCAGCAGGAGCACCCCAAGCAATCTGCCTAAAGCTGCCACCAGGACAAGGAAGAAAAGAACCTCAGACTCTGAGGATGAGGATTATGTGGCAGAAGAGGATGAGGCCACTTCTAAAATGAAAGTGCTCAAAAAGGAGTATGTCACAGCTGCAACAATCAGGCCTGGCATGAAGATCAAAGTACCTGCAAAGAGAACTCCCATGTCTAAAGCCAGAGCCTCTACTCAAGTACCTTTGGAATCTCAACCCAAAGAGGCTGCTGTAGAAGGGAAGAAGAAGGAAAGAAAGAGAGGGATAGGGTGCAAGAAAGTTGATCCAATGGCAGAATTTGAGAAGCATTCTTCTGATGAAGAAGAGGAAGGAGAGGTTGCTGCACCAGCACCCAAGGCACAAAAGCTGATGGGTGATGCTATAAGGTCAGGGGCTGTAACATCAAAGCCCAAAGAAGCACCCAAAGCTGCCTCCAAGTCCAAGAATGCACCAAAGAGGAATATCAGGAGTATACCAGCTGCTGAGAAGAACAAGGCCCCAGTGCCTGAAGTTGCTGCTGAGGAAGATAATGAAGGACAAGTCCTGAGAAAGCTGAAACCCAAGATTCCAGACCACAATGATGCTCATCCTGTGGCTGAGAACATGAACTTGAGAAAGGATGCAGGACTCAGACAGTGGAGGTTGTCTGATCCCTATGCTATCAGGAGAAGGACTATTGTTGAGTACAGGTTCCACACTAAGGAACATCAGGATTTCTATGAGACAGTGTTGTTGGACAAGAAGCCTATAGTGTGTGATATGAGGTGGGTCGACTGGACCTACATGAAGGAGAATGAAGAACACTATCCTGGAGTGCAAGACAGATTCATTGCTTGTGGAGTTGCAGACTTTGTTGGCCAGAAGCTCACAAAGTGGAATGATGAGCTCATTATGCAATTCTACTCCACATCACATTTCTATCCAGATGGCAGGATAGCTTGGATGTCTGAAGGTACAAAATACCAATCAACTATTGAGGAATGGGAAAATCTGATCAATGCACCCAAGGAGCAGGAAGATGACTTGGATGTCTATGCCAAGAAGAAGATGGATCACAATTCCATGGCTCATATGTACAAGGAGATCCCAGATGCTGCACTTGAGACACATAAATTTGGATCTGTACATTATCTTCTGTCAGGGCTGCCAACGATCAACTGGATCCTCAGGCACACTCTTTTTCCCAAGTCAGTTGACCATAACATGATCAGAGGGCATGCAATTAACTTGGTACACTTGTTTGATGTGCCACAGAAATTCAAGGTCATGAGCCTCATTGTTGAGACTATCAAGAGGACAGCAGCAGACCAAAAGAGAAGTTGTGGATATGCCCCACAAATTCAGGAGTTGATTAACTCAAAGATGGGCACAGGAACATATCTGTTGGATAAGGAACACTTTGTTCTCTATCCAGACTTTGAGGACAATCAAGTTGTGATGAATGAGAATGAACCATCATCAGTACAAGCTCAAGAGAAGAAGGAGAAAGCAAAGAAAGAGAAGGCTGCAAAGATGCCAACTCAAGAGGAGGCATCTAAGTACTTTTTGAACAACAAGAAGGAGCAGCTTGGTTACTTGATAGCATCAACTATGAGGATTGAGAAAGGGTTGGCCACCCTAACTCAAAACCAGGATAGCCTGGAAAGAATCATGGAACAAAAATTCTATGATTTAGATGTCAAAGTAACTGAGATTTAGTCAATTGTGGAGCAGCTACAGGATGACATGCAGGAGAGGAAGGGCAAGACAACCACAGATGCATTTGCCAGAGTGCCTAGAGCTCAGGTATCAGCTTCAGTGCCAGTGACAGACACCAGAGCCACTTCATCTGCACCAGCTACATCTCCTACATCTCCTGTGCAACCAGCTTCAGCACCCACACCTCCAGCTCCATCTACATCAACTAAAGTCTTCGTCCAAGGAGTCATCTCTACACCACCAACTGAAGACCAAGCCTGAGAGACGATCTAGTACTATGCGTTTTCTAGGAACTTTTTGGTAACTTGTTGCCAAAGGGGGAGAAAAATGTATAGATCATAGGCTTCGAGAGAGAGTGTTGCTTTTTGTTCTCTCTTGCTTTGGTGGTTAAACTTTATTTGCTTGCTTGAGATACTATGCTATTATCTGTGAGACATTGATGATCACGTGTCTGATCATAAGCTACACTTATGCTTGTTAGATGATATTATCTTACTTATCCTTATATGATCATTCACTTTGCTTGGTGATGAGTGCATGTATTCAATCTTTATTATTTTGAGCGCTCCACCAAGATGTATGTGACATGGAAGAGTAACCCATGAGCCTAATTCCTTGTGCCTTTGCAGTCCAAAGCAAATCTTAAATTATGCACAAATTTAGGGGGAGCTCTTGCTTATCACATACTTCTCAAAGAGACGATGTTTATCAATCTTATTATCATTTGTCGAAGCTTTGATCTATATGTTGTCATCAGTTACCAAAAAGGGGGAGATTGAAAGTGCAACTATCCCTAGGTGGTTTTGGTAATTCATAACAACATATAGCTCATTGAGCTAATGCTATTCCAAGACAAACATTTCAGGAAAGCTCAATGAATGGCATGGCATGGATGATGAAAGTGGATCCCTCAAAATATTAAGGACAAAGGATTGGCTCAAGCTCAAAAGCTCAAGACTCTACATTTTACATTTTAGTGATCCAAGATCACATTTAGTCTATAGGAAAAGCCAATACTATCAAGGAGGGATGAGGTGTTGCTTAATGAGCCTCTTGCTTCATGTGCTTAGTGATATGCTCCAAAAACACTCAACTACTTTCTCACATCCACATATGACCTAAACCCAAAGTAAAAATCGGTCCTACCGATTCTTTCTATCTGGCGCCACCGAGTTCAAATGTCATAGCCACTGCCACAAAGCCTAGGCAAATCGGTCTCACCGATAGGGATCTCGGTCTCACCGAGATGGGATTGTAATCTCTCTGTTTCCCTTCGTAATGTTTCGGTCCAACCGAAGTAAGCGATCGGTCCCACCGAGATTGCAATGTAAACTCTCTGTTTCCCTTTCGTAACATTTCGGTCTCACCGAAAAGAGCGAATCGGTCCCACCGAGTTTACCTGACCAACTCTCTGGTTAGCTAATTACCAAAATCGGTCTCACCGAGTTTGTGTAATCGGTCTCACCGAGATTACGTCATGCCCTAACCCTAATCATATCGGTCCTACCGAGTTGCATGTCGGTCCCACCGAAAATCCTAACAGTCACTAGATTTGCTGAATCGGTCTGACCGAGTTTCTTTATTCGGTCCCACCGAGTTTGGTAAATTGTGTGTAACGGTTAGATTTTGTGTGGAGGCTATATATACCCCTCCACCTCCTCTTCATTCGTAGAGAGAGCCATCAGAACAAACCTACACTTCCAACTTACCAGTTCTGAGAGAGAACCACCTACTCATGTGTTGAGGCCAAGATATCCCATTCCTACCATATGAATCTTGATCTCTAGCCTTCCCCAAGTTGCTTTCCACTCAAATCTTCTTTCCACCAGATCCAAATCCTATGAGAGAGAGTTGAGTGTTGGGGAGACTATCATTTGAAGCACAAGATCAAGGAGTTCATCATCAACGCACCATTTCTTACTTCTTGGAGAGCGGTGTCTCCTAGATTGGCTAGGTGTCACTTGGGAGCCTCCGACAAGATTGTGGAGTTGAACCAAGGAGTTTGTAAGGGCAAGGAGATCGCCTACTTCGTGAAGATCTACCGCTAGTGTGGCAAGTCCTTCGTGGGCGATGGCCATGGTGGGATAGACAAGGTTACTTCTTCGTGGACCCTTCGTGGGTGGAGCCCTCCGTGGACTCGTGCAACCGTTACCCTTCGTGGGTTGTAGTCTCCATCAACGTGGATGTACGATAGCACCCCTATCGGAACCACGACAAAACATCCGTGTCTCCAATAGCGTTTGAATCCTCCAAACCCTTCCCTTTACATTCTTGCAAGTTGCATGCTTTAATTTCCGCTGCTCATATACTCTTTGCATGCTTGCTTGAATTGTGTGAAGATTGCTTGACTTGTCCAAAGATAGCTAAAATCTGTCAAAGTCTAAAATTGGGAAAAGGTTAAGTTTTTAATTGGTCAAGTAGTCTAATCACCCCCCCTCTAGACATACTTCAAGGTCCTACAAAGTTTTCTAGTTTTGGGTGAGATCACGATGGACGAAGGAATAAGGAGTGAAAAGAGCCTAAGTTTGGGGATGCCCATGCCACCCCAAGGAAATATTTAAGGAGAACCAAGCAACGAAGCTTGGGGATGCCCCAGAAGGTATCCCCTCTTTCTTCTTACAACCATCAATAATTTTACTTGTAGCTATATTTTTATTCGTCACATATCATGAGTTTTGCTTGGAGTGTCTTCTATTATATGAATCTTTGCTTGTTTTGCTTTTTAGTTTGTCGCAATCATCCTTGCTGGACACACCTATTTGAGAAAGCCATAATGATGCTATGATTTGTTAGAATTGCTCTGTGTGCATCACTTAATTTTTTTGAGTTATGGAATTGCTCTAGTGATTCACTTATATCTTTTTGAGCACGGTGGTGCTTTAGTTTTGAAGAAATATACTCCCATGCTTCACTTAGATTAATTTGAGAGTTAGTAATTTTTTAAAGAAATTCTCTCATGCTTCACTTATATTATTTCGAGAGATGAAAATTTTGTATGCTCATATTCTTCACTTAAATTTATTTGAGAGATTGTCTAATATATTGATCTAGTCGCAAAGTGATAGATATTCAAGAGGGATATAATAAAAACTTTCATGAAGATCATTGGATAAAATAAACTTGATTCTTTATAATAGTTTTGAGATATGATGATAGTAATATGCGAGTTATGTTGGTGAGTAATTATGCTTGAGAAATAATATTGGTATTAAGGTTTGTGATTCCCTATGCAAGCACGAAACTCAATAGTTATGCAATGAAATTACATCCTACTTGTGGTGCATTATTCGGTGTTAGTCATGTCCAATGCTTGTTGATGTGCATTTTTGTTTTTTTGGTTGGTTGCTTCTGAATCTATTTGCTAGCCTTTCCTTGTACTAAGTGGGAATACTACTTGTGCATCCAAAATCCTTAAACCAACTTGTGCCAAATGAGTCCACCATACCTACCTATATGCGGTATTTAAATGCCATTCCAAGTAAATTTGTATGTGCCATATCTAGTTTTTCAATATGAATTTCCTTTTTGTGTGCCCGTACCGCTCATGAAGCGGCAGGGGGTGGCCAATATTTTTCCGTGCTAGATGTGTTATTCTCAAGACGAGTGTTTATTCACTTGTCATTGCACGAGAGTGTTGCGGTAGTAGGGATGCCCAAATGAAAAAGAAATTTACTTTATGTTGTCAAATAATAAATTTCTTGGAAAGTGTTGTTATGGAAGACACCCATGGATACGGATAGCCATGGATTGTGAAAGAATGGTGGAAAAAGGAATAAATTTTATTTTATGTTTGGGGACCGCCCACGTTGTATCTAGCATGGAAAGTATTGGGAATTCTCAGTCATTTCCATTGACGGGAAAAGCATGCATCTCAATTTTTTTATCTCTCAATTTAAGCTTTGAGCTCTGGCATCTCTACAAATCTCTACTTCCCTCTGCTAATGGCCTATCTATTTACATTATGAAATTTTTATTTTTATTTGAGTCTCCATCTTCTCTTATAAAGCACCAACTAGGGAGCACTATCATCATACTTGTGCATTGGATGTAGCTAATATTCGAGTGTGTTTCGTGAATGGATCAATGATTGAGCATGGTGGGCTTGGGATAACTTTCTTTAGTGTTGATATTTTCAAACACATGGTTGCTTGTTGATATGCTTGATTATTGAAATCTTCAAGTCAAATATAGACTATTCCTTTGAACCATCTAAAATTCCAAATTTCCATGCTACAAAAAAAAGAATATGTGATGAACATGTTAGGAAGCATTCCTGATGTGACCCCTCGTAATATAAATACCGAGGTCATCGATGTTGCACCTGAATTCAGTGTTGTCCAAAAATATGCTACATATACACCGGATTATGTACGGCCAAGTTACAAACGTGCATGCACGTACGCATATGTTGGAGGGCTCGGTGTGCATGGTATTGGTGCATGTCAAGAATCCATATTTGTAGGAGATGCTCAAGGGGATAAGGCAAGTGACTTTCTATTTAATTATTTGTTAGTTGCGGCTGGAGATAAATCAAGTCCGTTTGAATACAAAAAAGAGCATCCTAGAACCATGTGCTATCCGGACGGAGGAGATGGAAGTAGAATTCAAATAGAGATGTCCTTCTTCCTATTTTTACCAAAGAAAGAGAAGGTTTCTTGTCATGGCAGGAGGCTGCTACGTGAGTCATTCTCGTTAAACATGGGCTGGGGTCCACCTGCAGTAGTACTGCCTTCGTTCAAATATATGCCGAGACGTAAAAGGCATCTTAATTAGATAAGAGTCTAGTTTGATTTACGTACGTGAATTTTTATCTCTTGTGGGTCAAGTTAGAAGGAGCCTGACTACTATTATAAAGTCTGGTCACGAGTCATGTAATAGTTAGGTTATTTTTAGATGAATTAGACACGTGTGTGTTTTTCGGTCGTCGGCCATTATCGAGTTTTGAGAAATCTTGTCAAAAGTCTCTACTGGCGTGTGAGTTCCTGCGACGCGACGCGTAGGAGATTACAAGATGAACCTATACGGTTCATCCACATAATTCCTTCAGATCGAGGGGCTGGCATGTTGTTTTTGCGAGGTTTGTGAACATCTTTGTAAACCCGCATCTAGTTCTTGTTGCGATGAAGTTTTGTGCCGTGAAAGATCGGGCCAACAACGGATCGGCCCTCGCCTCGAGGTTCGTTTCTCATCAAGTGGTATCAGAGACCGTCGTTTCTCACGGCACTTCAGAGGAGATGGCCGACGCGCCGTCATCAAGGAGCTACTGGAAGCTATCTGGCGACTTTTTGTTGGAGGAGAAATGCTATGGCACTGAACTTTTCCACACCTATTGTAAAGTGGGAGAGAAAGTTTGTGCCACGACGATCGACCACGACAGTTCGATCAACACGGTTGGCATCGACATGGTGGAGAAGCCGCAGCTACCGATGACACTACTCAATGAGGAGGTGCTACGACAAGCTCGACATCGCGCACCAAACTACGGTACTATTTTTAGTAGGCAAATTTTCTAGTGAAGTTTTGTGTGACGTAATTTCGGTACCGATGATTTCGTGCCATATGCTACTGGGAGAGCCATGGTACAAGAAAAACAATGTTGCACACGACTATCTGGCCAAGGACATACACTGTCGAGCAGAATACAAAATATGTTCTAATGGCCATGGAGAAGATGCCATTCAAGACTTGGAGGAAGGATCGATTGCTGAAGATGAAAGAGCAAGAAGAAGCAAAAAAGGAGGACAAAGCTACTGGATTGTTTTTGGCACATGTTATGGATGCAGCTGAAGATGTAGCTGAAGAGACTAATTTAAAACCGAGGACATTTTCGCTTCAAGGGGGAGAGGATGATGTGACCCCTCGTAATATAAATACCGAGGTCGTCGATGTTGCACCTGAATTCAGTGTTGTCCAAAAAGACGCTACATATACACTGGATTATGTACGGCCAAGTTACAAACGTGCATGCACGTATGCATATGTTGGAGGGCTCGGTTTGCATGGTATTGGTGCACGTCAAGAATCCATATTTGTAGGAGATGCTCAAGGGGATAATGCAAGTGACTTTCTATTTAATTATTTGTTAGTTGCGGCTGGAGATAAATCAAGTCCGTTTGAATACAAACAAGAGCATCCTGGAACCATGTGCTATCTGGATGGAGGAGATGGAAGTAGAATTCAAATAGAGATGTCCTTCTTCCTATTTTTACCAAAGAAAGGGAAGGTTTCTTGTCATGGAAGGAGGCTGCTACGTGAGTCATTCTCGTTAAAGGACATGGGCTGGGTCCACCTGCAGCAGTACTGCCTTCGTTAAAATATATGCCGAGATGTAAAAGGCATCTTAATTAGATAAGAGTCTAGTTTGATTTACGTACGTGAATTTTTATCTCTTGTGGGTCAAGTCAGAAGGAGCCTGACTACTATTATAAAGTCCGGCCGCGAGTCATGTAATAGTTAGGTTATTTTGGGATGAATTAGACATATGCGTGTTTTTTGGCCGTCGGCCATTATCGAGTTTTGAGAAATCTTGTCAAAAGTCTCTACTGGCGTGTGAGTTCCTGCGTCGTGACGGGTAGGAGATTACAAGCTGAACCTATACGGTTCGTCCACGTTATTCCTTCAGATCGAGGGGTTGGCGTGTTGTTTTTGCGAGGTTTGTGAACATCTTTGTAAACCTGCATCTAGTTCTTGTTGCGATGAAGTTTTGTGCTGTGAAAGATCAGGCCAACAACGGATCGACCCTCGCCTCGAGGTTCGTTTCTCATCAAGTGGTATCAGAGACCAGCGTTTCTCACGGCACTTTGGAGGAGACGGCCGGCGCACCGTCATCAAGGAGCTACTGGAAGCTATCTGGCAACTTTTTGTTGGAGGAGAAAGGTTATGGTGCTGAACTTTTCCACACCTATTGTAAAGTGGGAGAGAAAGTTTGTGCCATGACGATCGACCACGACAGTTTGATCAACGCAGTTGGCATCGACATGGTGGAGAAGTTGCAGCTACCGATGACACTGCATCCACGACCATACTCACTGAGGAGGTGCTACGAAAAGCTCGACATCGCGCACCAAACTACGGTACTATTTTCAGTAGACAAATTTTCTTGTGAAGTTTTGTGCGATGTAATTTCGGTACCGATGATTTCGTGCCATATGCTACTGGGAGAGCCACAAGAAAAACAATGCTGCACACGACTATCTTGCCAAGATGTACACTGTCGAGCAGGATACAAAATATGTTCTAATGGCCATGGAGAAGAAGCCGTTCAAGACTTGGAGGAAGGATCGATTGCTGAAGATGAAAGAGCAAGAAGAAGCAAAAAAGGAGGACAAAGCTAATGGATTGTTTTTGGCGCACGTTATGCAGGCAGCTGAAGATGTAGCTGAAGAGACTAATTCAAAACCGAGGACGTTTTCGCTTCAAGGGGAGAGGATGATGTGACCCCTCGTAATATAAATACCGAGGTCGTCGATGTTGCACCTGAATTCAGTGTTGTCCAAAAATACGCTACATATACACCGAATTATGTACGGCCAAGTTACAAACATGCATGGACGTACACATATGTTGGAGGGCTCCGTTTGCATGGTATTGGTGCATGTCAAGAATCCATATTTATAGGAGATGCTCAAGGGGATAAGGCAAGTGACTTTCTATTTAATTATTTGTTAGTTGCGGCTGGAGATAAATCAAGTCCGTTTGAATACAAACAAGAGCATCCTGGAACCATGTGCTATCCGGATGGAGGAGATGGAAGTAGAATTCAAATAGAGATGTCCTTCTTCCTATTTTTACCAAAGAAAGAGAAGGTTTCTTGTCATGGCAGGAGGCTGCTACGTGAGTCATTCTCGTTAAAGACATGGGCTGGGGTTCACCTGCAGCAGTACTGCCTTCGTTAAAATATATGCCGAGATATAAAAGGCATCTTAATTAGATAAGAGTCTAGTTTGCTTTATGTACGTGAATTTTTATCTCTTGTGGGTCAAGTTAGAAGGAGCCTGACTACTATTATAAAGTCTGGTCGCGAGTCATGTAATAGTTAGGTTATTTTGAGATGAATTAGACATGTGTGTGTTTTTCGGCCGTTGGCCATTATCGAGTTTTGAGAAATCTTGTCAAAAGTCTCTACTGGCGTGTGAGTTCCTGCGACGCGACGCGTAGGAGATTACAAGCTGAACCTATATGGTTCGTCCACCTTATTCCTTCAGGTCGAGGGGTTGGCGTGTTGTTTTTGCGAGGTTTGTGAACATCTTTGTAAACCCGCATCTAGTTTTTGTTGCGATGAAGTTTTGTGTCGTGAAAGATCGGGCCAACAACGGATCGAACCTCGCCTCGAGGTTCGTTTCTCATCAATTCCATATCAAAAATTCTGTTTTTATCATTTACCTACTCGAGGACGAGCATGAATTAAGCTTGGGGATGTTGATACGTCTCCAATGTATCTATAATTTTTTTATTGTTCCAGGCTGTTATATTATCATTCTTGAATGTTTTATATTCATTTTATAGCAACTTCATATCATTTTTTGGGACTAATCTATTGACATAGTGCCCAGTGTCAGTCGCTATTTTTTGCTTGTTTTTTACTTTGTAGAATATCCATATCAAACGGAGTCCAAACGCAGTTAAACTTTTTGGAGATTTTATTCTGCCCAGAAGACAACTTGGGACCCAAGGAAGTGCTAGAGCGGAGGCCCATGGGGCCCACTACCCACCTAGGCGCGACAGAGGCGCCTAGCGCGCCCTGATGGGCAGTGGGGCCCAGTTAGGTCCTTTCCACCGCCTCTTAGCTTTGAAATACCCAAATATTCTAGAAACCCTAGGGGACTAGACGAAACACAATTCTAGCCGCCGCAAGTTCTAGAACCATGAGATCCAATCTAGAGCCCTATTCCGGCACCTTGCCAGAGGGGAACACGACCACAGAGGAGTTCATCATCCTCATTGGTGCTCCTTCGATGATGCATGAGTAGTTTACCACAGACCTACGGGTCTGTAGGCAGTAGCTAGATGTCTTCTCTCTTTTTGATTCTCAATAGAATGTTCTCCTCGATGTTCTTGGAGATCTATTTGATGTAATAACTTTTTGTTGTGTGTTTGTTGGGATCCGATGAATTGCGAATTTATGATCAGTTATATCTATCAATATTATTTGAGTCTTCTTTGATCTCTTATACGCATGATTGCTTTAGCCTCGGATGTCTTCTTCGAAACTTTGGTTTGGTTTGGCCAACTAGATTTATTTTTCTTGCAATGGGAAGAGGTGCTTTATGATGGGTTCGATCTTGTGGTGTCCTCACCCAGTGGCAGAAGGGGTAGCGAGGCACAGATGTATCATTGCTATTAAGGGTAAAAAGATGGGGTATATTACTACATGAATAGATCTTGTCTACATCATGTCATTGTTCTTATTGCATTACTCCGTTTTCTATGAACGTAATCCACTAGAAGCATGCTGGATAGCGGTCGATGTGTGGAGTAATAGTAGTAGATGCAGGCAGGAGTTGGTCTACTAATCTTGGACGTGATGCCTATATACATGATCAGTGCCTTGGATATCGTCATAATTATTTGATCTTCCATCAATTGCCCAATAGTAATTTGTTTACCCATCGTATCCTATTTTCTCGAGTGAAGCCACTAGTGAAATCTACGGCACCCGGGTCTATTTTCTATCATATTGTTTTCAGATCTGTTATTTCAAAAATCCAAAAATACCTTGCTGCACTTTTTCTTTATTTATTTTATTTTGTGTTTTTGCTAGATCTATTTATCCAATCTATACAATTTTATCTATCTTAATACTAATGTGGGATTTAGAACCCCTCTTACGCGTTGGGTTGCAAGTATTTGTTCATTGTGCACAGGTACCGTTTACATAGTGTTGCTTGGTTCTCCTACTGGATTGATAACCTTGGTTTCATAACCGAGGGAAATACTTATCGTTGCTGTGCTGCATCATCCTCTCCTCTTCGGGGAAATACCAACGCAGATACAAGCAATCAATGGGCTATACGAGGGATCATTCATCTATGGTTCGAGGGACTCCAAGTATGATCTTGTAACACCCCGATAGTCATGCTACGATAAACTCATGCTAATGGTATCATGTCATCATAATTGTCTTGCTAATTGCCACTTAGTTTCAAACACAATTCAAATTCAAATGCAAGTCAAAAAATTCTTTATTCAAACATGAAACAAAAAATGTTTATAATATTGCAAATAATCACTAAGTATTTTTCATCCATGAACCATATTCTTTTGAAATATTTAAATACTCTCCACCAATTTAATTCAGAGCCAACAACCCTAAAGGGCGCCATTTCAATTTAAATAAATAGTTAAACATTTCAACATAAATTGTAACTCTGTGTGCTAGCTCAAATCATTGCCTAATAATTATGGGCCAAAATTATAATCAAATAAATCCATTTAGTACGAGATTAAAATGCAAAGCAGATGAAAATTAAGAAACAGAGAAAATAGAAAAGAAAAATGGAAAGCGGACACTGTTGGACTGGGCCATGAGTGCACAGTGGCGGCCCAACCCAACTTCCCCTGCCTTCTCCTTCTCTCTGTTCATGCATGGCGCCGTGGCCGTTGCCCGCTTGTCCATGGCCAGATCTGCCACACACCGGCCATTCATTGCTGCCCCGCGATGATAATGATCTCCCTCGACACCCTGGACAAACCCTAGCTCGCCCACTTTTTCCCCCTCTCCCTCTAGATCCACATCTACGAGCTCACCCGAGCAGGCCCGTTGCCATGGCTCCGTCGTAGGTGTGGCCACCGACCTTCCCTGGCTGCTCCATCATCTTCCCCTACTTCGACTATACCATCGACCTCAAGCCACGCGCCTCCACGGCCTTCGGCTCGAGCTCTTCTACCACTTCGGTTGGCAACGCCACTCCGACGAACTACACTGCCCCTGGTGTTCCTAAGCCCTCGCTATGCCACTGTGAGCTCCTCTAGTGAGCACTGCCCTGTTCCCCCTTGTTTTCCCCTTCCCATGTCACCTCTAGCCACTGCAGCTGCTGAAGCTAAAACTCACCAACATCATGCACCCTTCCATCGCGACCATTACCAGCCAAGCGCGCTTTCGAGCACGAAAACATGCTCCTGGCACTTCCAGGAGGCCAATTAGACCATCCGCTAACCTTTCCGTGCCTCCTAGCCTTGAATCCGCCATGCTCGAACTCCAGTGGCCGCGGCCACCGCGACCGCGCCCATCCCCGGCCCACGTCCCTCACGCCCTGCCTCACTCGCTGGGCGTCCCTGGCCGTGCCCACGCAGCCGCGCCTGCTACCGCAGCCGCCTGCGCTCCTGCTTCTATGCTGCTGTTGCTACTGCTGCACCGTTGTTGCCTGCCGGCTGCTTGTGCCGCTGCTCCTCTAATGCTGCTGTTTTGCCGCCGCCGCCGCTTACTACTGCTACCGCGCATTCGCTCTCACCCCCGCTCCGTCCGTGCACTGCGGGCCTCCCTACCACGCCGCGACCACCTGCCTACCGGCGCCTACCGGCGCCTGTAGCGCTTCCTTCTACTTGCATTGTTGCTCTCATGCTCTCCTGCTACTACCACTGCTCCTGCTTCCTGTTGTTGTTGCTAGTGTTGCTCTACTACTAGCGTTGCTACTACTGCGCCTGGTGCCGCTGCCTAAGACCGCCGCCGCGTCCTGCGCCCGCCTGCCAGAGCTCCCCGCCATTTCTCGCCACTGCTCCTGGCCGTGGCTGATAGAGCCCTCTGCTCCCGTGCGCGCCCATCCACTTGAGGGGCATGGCTGGGCCACTGCCTAGTGGGGCCAGCCTAGTTTAGTTGGGGGCTAAACCCCCTGTTAGTGGTAACCCCCACACTAATTAGTCACTGACAACATGCCCCACTAGTACTAATTAACCTTTATTTAGAAATATAATCTATTAATAAAACAGTCAATGACAGGTGGGTTGCATTGCACTGTTCCAGTGTGTAAGACCTAATTAGTACCCTCTCGATGGCATGTGGGTCCCTTGACCACTGTTGACCAGTCAGCATTGACTCGTCAACTACTGTTGACCAATCAGCATTGACTGGTCAACTGCTGTTGCCACCGCTGACTAGACCCCCTGGCCCACTATCAACATCATAGGCACCCTTCTGGGTACACTTTTGTGTACCCATAGCAAATACTGATTAATACATTTTTGAATTAAATTAAATCCAGCAAAATTTAGAAATTCGATTAAACTTTGGAAAAACATATAAAATAAAATGTAACTCAGATGGAAATATGACGAATCTGACTATGCCATCCACATACCTGTCACACCCCTCTAACATAATGAACATGGCAATTTTGCCCCAGGAACATCTGATCAAAAAATACGTGGAGCTGGGAAAATATTACCAAATATTTTTCCTCTTCTTTTAAAATGCTTAGTGATGCATTAGGGCAAATCATCATCACATATTGACATGACATGCATTATGTTGCATTTGTATTCCCGTTATTTATCTGTTTCTCCCCTCTCTTCTATTCTTCCGGTATACCCCAAGACTGCCGGTGAGCCCGAGTATGACTATGTCGACGATGACCCTTCCTTCTCGGCAGAGCTTCCAGGCAAGCAAAACCCCCTTGATTATTCCGATATCACCTATCCTTTCTCTCTGCTTCATGCATTAGATAGTGGTTTCGACATGATGTTTCAGTAGATCCTATTCTGATGCATAGCCTAGTTTTGCCATCTTCGTTGATGCTTTACCTATTGTCCTAGCATTCCTAGTTTAGTGTTTCTTATGATCTGTGAGTTGGCCCTACACCCTTGTTTTTTTCCGTGCTATGTCCGAGCCGTGATCCCTCTGGGCGATGATCGCAGATATACTTTACATTGTATACTATATATATACTCTACACTGTCGTCCAAACATCAATGGCCTACGACACAAAGCGAGATGGACTGCAGTGAGATGTCGACGAAGGTGAAGATGAATACGAAGCCTATTACTGCTTTATATTACATACACTATACCTAAAACATGTTCATACTGAAGTCGGGTCGACTCGGAGAGCACCCACGAGTGATTCACAGTGGCGGCTGGCTGTTAGCGATATCACCCAATATGTGGTGGTAGCTTGGGAGCTGTCATGGTAGCCGATATGAGGGATTCTCTATGGCGGAATGATAGGGCAGGTAGAGACCACCTAGGAGAAACGTGGCCCTAGTCCCTGGTTGGTGTCCGCGGTTATTTCATAATAATGCGCCTAACGAGTTTGGTGTATTTGATTTGAGACTGCAATTGGCAAATACACACTAACCGCCGCGCAAGATAATGGTATATGGGACCCTCGGTATCATACAGTTTCTCCCAAAAGCTCTACAGATGTCATAGTAGACATTATAAAAAAAACCTCTTCTGTGATGATACATGTTTGTCACAGTCAGTCACGTTATCTGTCATGCATGTACATCCATGACGATTTTATGATAGAATCAAGATAGTCATACATGTGCTATCGTAGAAGTGTTTCATGACTTTACCAAAATTATCATCACGGAAGTGTCCACTTCCATGACGAAAAATGGCATGTCATGGAAGTGCTTTCGTCAAGGATAACCAACACGTGGCTTCCACCGTAATGGGTCGACGTTAAGCTATCGGCTTCCGGTTTGCATCCGATAACCCGTTAACAGCCCAGACCAATGGGGATTTTCATTAGCCACAGGAACCACGTGTCAGCTTGCCATTGGGAAAGATAGGCGCCTATGATATGTCGACACGTGGCACGGCCCAACAGTGGCCCATTTATCTAACAAAGGCTGGCCCGTTCGACTTGGTCAAACCTGTTAATGGTCTGTTCGCAGATAGCCCATTTTGCGGCCTAGTAACTCATGACCCGTTATGGCCTTTCCGAATTTGGCCCAACAACGTCGTGTGGGCCGTCCAGTATAATACCAGCCCGTTTCAGTTTCGGCCCATGTACGACCGATGATGGCTTTCAGACCATATGAGGCCTTTCATCCCTTTGGGCCCTTTAGTGGCCCGTGGTTACTCTGACCCATGATAAATAGTAAATTTGTTTATACCCATTAACGACCCATGATTCACATGGGCTGTTTCCAGCCCGTGTTAGCTTTCGGCCTACCGAGAGCCCATAAATTCTTGGGCTACTTTCAGCCCTCGGTTACCACCGTTCCATTATTGGCATGTTCTCCTAGTGGGCCAAATTTAGGCCGTGGTTAGAATCGGCCCGTATGTGGCCCGTTAACCCATTACGCCGTTTCCAACCCGTCATGTATTCGGGCCCGTTAACCACCCGTTAATCCCATGATAGAATTAAGCCTTTATTGTCTTCCGGCATGTTAACGACCCATGACCATGCTGGCCCGATACCAATTACACGCATTTACGGCCCATGTCGTGGTCCGGTTTTGGCACACAAAATTTTGGACCCATGTGTGGCCAATGGATCCTACGGCTTGTTGGAGGCCCATTTATCCTATGGCCCATAGGAGGCCCATTGATCCTACGGCCCATAGCACGCTCAAGATTACCATGGTCCGTATATGGCCCATGGTTGTTGTGGCCACTAGCAAAACAAGGAAAAAGAAGACTAAGGAAATAAATAAGCCAGAAAATAATGCTAGGCTATTAAGGCGATTGCACATATTACATCTACTGGGCATCAAAGTTCGCCACCAGTGCAAATGTAGGGAACACCCTACACTATACAAAAATGGCTTGCTATTTTTCTTCAGTCGGTCACTACCCGTTAAGAACAAATCTTCTATCGCAACAAAACAAATTACAACCATATAACAAAAGGAAGGTTGGCATAAAAGTTAACAGTTCGGCACATAAATGCACCATCAGAAGTTCAGAAGCTCAGTTCATTTGACCTGACTGTTATGTTTTCATGTTGTACTGCCCGATGAAGTGCCATAAACTTCGCCTTCATTTCTTCTAGGCTCCTGAATAACATAGCAAATGTCTGATAGTCTGGTTTCAAAATCATGCATATCTTGATGACATCGAACAATGGATGTCCTTATTTCACAAAGGGTCTCTATTAGGGATTGGACTTGTCTCTGGAGCGCAGATATAACATTGTTTTGAGCTTGCATATCTTGATCATGAGGCAATTGGATGAGATTTCCTTAACAACCAACCTAGTATTATGTAGGAAGGTGCTTTTGGCGCTGTTAGTGGACAGGTACTGATCCACTGTAGCAAGAGGTGACATTGCGGTTATGGTTGCCTCGTCATCTTGAAAAGGTGGCGGTTCGACCATTTGTTCCATAACTTGCGGAAAAGTTGAGTTTGTACATTAGTAGTACCAGAACATAAGTTATTAAGGAGGCATCAAAACCCAACATAATAGCTTTGGTCTATATACAGAACTTATTTTGCTGAACCCGTGTAAAGTATTAGTTGTATTTTACTGCAAAGTACATAATAAAACCAGGTTCCAAACATGTGACCATGTACCATGGCTAATGTATTGTCCATTTCTTCAAATTGTAGTGACAACTAAGGACAAAGAGATAAAGTTTATAATAAGGTAAGCATAGTATGGCATCATTCATATTACAAAGAAACTGAGAACAAACAAACAGGCAATTGTAACATTGTGGGGGCAAGTCCAGCACAAAACTAGATTACAGATCAATATAAAAGGAACATCACGCCTCTCTTTTATACCTTGTAAGGTGCAATGATACGCTAAGACAATTGTGTATAAAATGAAAAGAATAATATACATTGACTGCAAACCATGTAGTTCAATGCACAAGTCAGAGGAACCAGTAGTGAAAATGCATGAGGATTAAGGACTTACAACAATTGCTTTGACTGGTGTATTCATGCCCTTCGTCTTGCTAGTGTGACAGTCCTTGAAGATTTCCAAACCATTTGGTTTAGTTACTTTTTGGTCCTTGCGGTCTTTCCTCTGCATTTGGAACAAGTCAATATAGATCTGGTAATATGGCACAACTAAAAGAGTGAAACAACAACTAGTTATAAGAGCCTCACAATGTGCAATATAGCTACGAGATCCTGTCGTCTGTTGGAATTTCACTTTCATATGGTTGGCCTTGTACTTTGAATAGTTCACCTAGAAGAAGATAGATTTGTGAGGCACATGCATAAATAAGAGTTCGACATGTGATCTGATCACATATATATAACGTACTTTATACTTTGGATGAGACCAGTGCTTAAGGCCTCTCCAGTCTTCATCCGTTATATTTTTCACTGGAGATGTTTGGGCAAGTTCATTGTTAGCCTTGCTTTCAAAGTGAGTTTTCCTCAAGTTATACCGATACTGTAGCAGAGAAGACTTGAAAACAAGGGTGCATGCTTGTCTAGTTGCATCATCTTGGCTATCCAACTTGAACCTCATCTGTTAAAAATTATGGGAGTCTCACTTCTAGCAACCAAGAAAGTATGGGACAAAGCAAGACGATATTACTAATTTCCATACATAACCATACTTACAGATAAATGGTCGAGGAAGGTGTTGATCTGGGTTTCTTCTTTGTCATTACTATACTGAATCCATGTTGGGAGGATACGTTCATGACACCTAACGGCAACCGCTGCCTCTGATACTAAATTGGCTGACTCTATAGCATCATGTGGCCTTTTTAAACCAACCTCAAAACAGATCTCCATTCTTCCTCCTCTAGATTTAGTTAACCTGTAGAGCATTATCCCTCATGTCTGTTTCCTCTCGCGCCTAGGTGCTAGTCCAACAATGAACATAGGAAGTTTTAGTGTACATCAAACTATGAGACTACATATAAACAAGCATGCAACTGTAACTTGACTCGAGCAACTACCTTCTTGTTGTTGAAGCTCACAAGGTTCATCTGTTCTTGCAAACTCCTCTTGTGGCAAGAGTGCTTCAGAAGTAGTGTCAGGTGGCAAGGGAGCTTTGGAACTTGCCGCTAGCTGAGTAGACAAATGAGTAACTCGTGCAAATGTTGGTACTATGGAAGAAGGTGCTGCAACAAGTAGGGCTGTCGTTGCTTCTTTGGTGCCAGCTTTTCATTTGTGTTTGGATTGTCTTGCAGCTGGCGTAGCAGGGGATACCATGTTTGTACAATTATCTGGTGGACTTGGACCTTCTATTGCATTATCAGTACCAGTAGAATCTTCATAATTCTTCTGCTTCCTTATCCATGCGTCCCGAGTACTAAACCCTACCATTCTGTGTTCCTTCCTCTTTCTCTTTGCCATGTCAAGTCAAGTCAACAAGGAAAAGGAATAAAAATTTAGTTCTCTAGAATAAATTGATGCGTGATACAGACTGACTAAACTTTGACGTTAGACAATCACATGATAGGAGGATGTAATATGTACGAAAAACAGGACGACATGAGATAATTAGACCTATGATATGTGAACTAACCGGAAGGCATTTCAATAAATTAGAAGAAATGCAACCAAAGGTAGACACCATATGAAAGATGCCACAAATATCACTCTGCCAAGTTAACAGTGTCTCGTCATAACTAGCATTTAAACAAATGTGAAACAGTACAAGAAATAAAACATATGCAAGATGCAAACAACATCACACTACCAAGTTAAAGGTCTCTCGTCATTAGTGCCATCCCATATTCATAGCATTGCATATTCACAACTATGATGTGTAAACTAAGCAGAATGCATTTCAACAAACTAGAAGCAATGAAAGCTAGACATCATATGTAAGATGCAACAAATATCACTCTACCAAGTTAAAACTGTCTTGTCATTACTGCCATTTCAACAAATTAGTAGTACAAGCTAGAAAAGAATGCGAGATGTAACCTTTATCAGATTTCCAAGTTAAACGTGTCTTATGATAAGTGATTGTTGCAGGTTACACATCAGTAGTACTTTGATGTAAGAACATGGTGTGATAGACAGATATTGTATGTTCTAGAAACAGGAACACATGTCTTATTCACAAGTATAATGTGTAAAGTAAGCAGATGGAATTCAACAAAATTAGAAGCAATACAAGCTAGACATCATATTGTCGGCGTGGAAGCACAATCACCTATGGGGCAAGGACACCCCTTTGTGGTTCGCATGGAGACGACCGCGTTGCACAAAGAGCAGAAGCAATAGGAGACGACACGACGATGGACTCTCTCTTTTTACCCAGGTTCGGGCCGCCTTATAGCGTAAAACCCTACTCCTGCTTTTGTGGATTGATCTAGAGGTGGACGAAGGCTCGACACGCTCTAGCCCGACAAGGGTGCCTAGGAGAGAGCGAGGTGAGATTACAATTGTTGGGGGTCGAAGTGTTCGAACCCTTTGGCTAGGTTGCCTCAGGCCTCCTTTTATAGGTCAAGGGGTGACCACAGTGGCAAAATAGTTGTTTGGGTGTGATTAGATAGCTAACAGCGGTATCATACCTAACTCTGACAGTTAGGACAAAGTGCATTAAATGCACTGCTAGGTGTCGTGTCGAGGGCGAATCCCGACAAGCTTGCTGCGCCGCTTATCCGCCTCTTCTCACCAGCTTGAGACACCTCCTGGATGGGTATCAATAAAGCTAACCCCTTCTCTTTGATGCTACCACGTGCCTGATAGGATCCACCTGGTTGTTTAGTACCTCGACACCACATTGATAAGTGACTTGGGTGTGATGAGGTAGAGCGGTGGCGTCTTGGCGGTGATCCTTCGAAAGAGCTTGGCAAGGGTTTGATCTTGGCGGCCCCGGCAAGCTTGCCAGGGCGAGTCTGGGCTTGTCCTCGGGTGTGGCCTCAACCTTACCAGGTCCTATTGCCTGGCAAGGGAGGCCCTTGTCGGTGTCAAAACCAGCAGATCTCGGGTAGGAGGTCCCGAGCTATGGATCTAGGATCTATGGGTAACAAGGGACGATGAACATGGTATTTACCCAGGTTTGGGCCCTCTCGAAGAGGTGAAACCATATGTCCTACTTGATGGTATTTGATGTATGGTATGGTTAGAGAGTAGATCGACCTCGAGATTAGACGAGCTAAACCCTAAGGTGATGAGGTGATGAATGTAGCTCTCTCCCTAAAGACTAAAACCTTCCGGTTTATATAGGCACCGGTAGGGTTAGGGTTACACACGATCGATCACAAAGAAAGGAAGATCCTACCTAATCTTGGCTTGGAGGACACAACACGACTCCAAAGATACCTTGTCCGATCATGGATCCGCACTCCAGCTTGGCCCCATAGTGGCCCATCAATCCGGCCTTAACATAACATGCCGGCAGCCCGAGGACCCCTTAATCCAGGACTACCTCAGTAGCCCCCGAACTTGCCTCCAACACTGCTTAGTCTTCAGCTTGCGAGGTGCGTTCTTCATCATGTCCTGTAGATGCTTGGAGTCAAGTGGTGTTCGGAATTTGAAGCGTCCATTTTACTTAGCCCCGAAGGAAAAAAATCGCTCCAGTGTGAATACTGTGCTCATCTGACAACTTTTTCCTCATTAACGAAGGGTCGCAACCGGTCATAATACCGAGTGGCCTGACTGTTCTCGATGTGCGGCTCGAAGCCGCCCCTATTAGCATGTCTCATTAAGGCAGAGATCGTGCCTTGTTTTTAGGGGATATGATCAATGATCTCGATTCCCCACCCGCGCATAACGTGGTGAGAGTATCAGGAAGTGGAGAAGCCCACAGCATGAGAATAGGAACCCTTGGCTCTTCATTGGCCTATAAAGAGGGGGATTGCTACAGTTAGCATCCTACGCCTTCTTCCACCTTCCGCTGCTGCTCACACAATCCTCCAGAGCTCCAGCACATTGTCTTTCTGCTCCGTGGCGAATCCCATCTTCCCCTCCCCAGCCATGGACAGATCCGGTGCAAACGTCAAATGGGACGCCTCCATCGTCACCAACAACAACATCCTGGAGCTGAAGCGGGCCGACTATTTGTCGTTGACATCGTTCATCGGGCCCCCGAAAAGGGCCAGCTCATCCCCACGCCCAAGCCGGGCGAGAGGGTTGTATTCCTCCCCCGTTTCACATGGGGGCTTGGATTTCCCCTTCACCCCTTCATGAGGGGATTGATGTTCTTATACAGTCTAGATTTCCATGATCTAGCCCTTAACTCCCTCCCCCACATCTCGGCCTTCATCATCGTTTTCCAAGCCCTGCTTCGAGTTTAGTCGCACTTCGACCTATGGGTGAAGGTGTTCAACGTCTAGCCCAAGGTGGTCACCGATGCTCAAGCAGATTGTGGCGGGGCCATGGTCAGCAAACTGACACGGGTCCAGTGACCGGAGGGCAGTTTCATCGACATCGTCAAGGTGTGGCAAAAAGAGTGGTTCTACACCATCGAACCAAGGGAAGCTACTTGGACGGCAGCTCCCAAATTCAGATCCGGACGCCTGGTGAGATTGGCCTCGTGGACTACAAAAAGTTTGGAATGGGGGTCTGTTGCTGATGTGAAGGTGCTGCAAAAGTGCATCGTCAATGTGATGGAGACCGGCGCCAAGCTAACCAATGTGGTCCAAATCAAGCTCAAATGCCGGCTCGTCCCTTGCCAGGAGAGGACCAAACCGATGTGGGAGTAAAAGCCCGAAGACCCTGCCACGATGCAATTCCTCTTTGGCAGAACCCATGACAAGGCATGGAGCCTGCTGTTCAAGCCTCAAGAGACGTGGCCGGCCAAGGAGGAGGACATTGTCCATGACACTTCTACCCCTTTGATGGAGGTGAGTGATCTTTCGCCTAACATGTATTCGGATAATCATACCGCACATAATTTGTTCTAAACCTCTCCTTGTGGATTTTTGCAGGGCTGGCTCAAAAAGGCCGAGAAGATCAGCAGTGGGGCGCCGCTGCCTAAAAAACCCCAATCGGCTCAGCTAGACAAGCTGCTGGCTATGGTGCCTTACAAGGTGCCTGAGAAGAAGGGCAAGAAGAAGAAGGATGTGCCGGAGGCCAGGGAGGGCCTCCGTCGCAGAGCTCGTTCGGACACCCGGTCCGGAGACACTGCAGCCCCATCCGCTCAAGACGGGGACGAAGACGAGGACGAGGAGGAAATTGCCTTCTAACACTCCAAGAAGAGGGCGGCATCTGACGACGTTGAGGAGGTGCAGCCTCCTCTGGCCTCGAAGGGTAGTGTTGGCCTAAGCTGATCCTGCCTGATAGCTCGGACTCTGATGAGGAGTCCGAAGCGTCCAAGAAGGTTCCGGAAAAGGAACCTAGGGTCAAGCCCATAGCTGCCAGTTATATATTCCTTGGCTTTCTTGATTGCTTTATTACTAATAGTCCCTTACAAATGGAGACTGATTATCTGATGATGCAGCCCGCCACATGGCCACTCTACCGAGCAGACCTCGGAGGGGAAGTCCCCGCCCAGCGAACTGGTGGACATTGGATCTGCGTCGCGCTCCACACCTCCCCTGATCCCTGAAGAGATTAGGGAGGTACTGTCCCAAAGGACTCCTCCCCCTCCAAACACAGGGTAGGAGGGAGACGTCATCGTGGCCGAGGCTAACACCTCGGTCATGAAGGGCCAGGAGGGTGAAATCCCCATGGCAGGTGCGGGAGGGGATCCGAACCGTCCGAACCCCCTCAGCCGTCCGCACCCGAGCCCCCAAGGCCCTTGACGGTGCCGGTTCTTCCCTCCGAAGGGGGATGGGTTGAGGGCCCGATGCCCGCGCCGAAAACCTCCAACTAGGCGGCGGCAGGCTGGCCGGACGTGCTGGAAGAGTTGGCGAACAAATCCATCATCGTCGATGGGCACGACACCCTTATGGGTGCGGTTTTACAGGGTGTTCGGTCCGTCCAATCCTGACTGAACGGCGTTGTCCAAGGCCTGCTAACAAGCTTTGAGGTAAGTCAAGTTATACCCTTTTCTTGTAAAGTGGTTTCAGCCCTTAGTTTAATGGGTGAGTAGGCCATATGCGTAACAGCCCCTGAGACTCTATAAGAATTGCGAAGAAACTTATAGAGGGTCAAAATTTTGCTAGGCCAATACTTAAAGTGGTGTGAATTTTTTGATGTCACAGGCATCTTCTGTGGTCGCGGCTGCCAATGCTGTGGCACTAGAGGAGATGTATCGAAAGCTCAGGCGCTCCGATGGAGAGCTTAATCTTGTTAACAAGTGGCTTGACAAGGCGCAAGGTACGCCCTTGTTGAGATGTATGATTGCTTATTGCCGAATATTTACTTTGCAGCTGCCACCACCGAGGTAGAGGGCTTGAAGGCGGCTTTGGAGAAGGCCAAGGCCGAGGCTGTCGCAGAGAAAGAGGCCACTGTGAAGGCAATGGAAGATATTGAGAAGGCCAAGCTTGCCGGTGAGAAGCACAAGGCGCGAGTAGCCAAGGTGCAGGTGGAGCTCAATGACGCCATCAAGAAATTTGAGGTCCTTGAGAAGGAGCAGGAGGAGCGGTCGTCCAAGCTATCCAAGGAAGAGAAAGAGCTCCAGGAGGCAAGGATTGAAGCGCGAGGTGTCCGGGAAGTGCTCTGCCAAGTGGGACAAATCGCAGATGGTAAGAAGTACTTATTGCAGAGTATGTTTGGAGGCAACCGGTTTGCCTTGCTGACGTGCGTCTGGCGCTCCCCAAGCGTTTTCGCTGAGCTTCTGAAGAGTGCGGTTGCTGCAGCGGAGCACCATGCAATGTGGAAGGAGGATTTGAAACGGTGGCTCTTCTAGCCGCAGTTCCAAGCGCCCGAACACCCTCGGCTTTCTCAGCAACCAAATGAAGCAGCTGATGGAGCTGCACCGGATGGCCGAGCCAGCCCTGACGGATCTTTGTATCCGGCTATGGCCTATTGAGATTATTCGAGACAACTTCTTTGGCTTGGTGCAGAGGATGCACGAAGCATCGCTGCAGATCGATACCACCAAGGAATCCGCATGCCTTAAGGGTGCGAGGCTGGCCTTCGCGAGGACCATGGTGCATTGGCCGAGGATCAAGCCTATGGATATGGCCATTGGTCCTTCGCCCGTTGGAAAGGAGGACCGCCGCCCCGAGCTGTACTTTGCCCAAGTTATGGAAGGTGGTCGGGCCGTAGAGGGTCAGTGTTCGAAAGATGTAATCATTGAATGATTGCTTGTCCTAGTTGCCACCCGAACATCTAGCTTTATTGTGTGGCCCGTTTTGTATTTATTGTTTTAATTTGACTCTTGTGCGGCTGTTTAGTTATTCTGAAAGTTACCAGTCGTCAGCTTCAGCCCCCAAGTAAATGATACAAGGGGTGTTTTGTCTCCACACTTGTCGGCGTCCTGGGAACGGGGCTCCCAGACTTGCCTGCCTGTGGCCTGCTACGTCGCTCAGCGGTGGCCCAGTACGGCCACTCTTCATCAACCCAAGTTCAAGACCCTCGTGAGGGCCCAAGCCTCGTGGGGTGGATGATGCAAGGCCTCCTCAGGGGCGGCCTCACCAGGCAGGCTCGCGAGGAGGAGGAGAGATCAAGGAAAGGGGTACCTCGCAAGGTGCTCATGACGCAAGCCATGACGATCAAGACCAGGCGGGCGCCAGCCTGCGCAGCGTCCTCGTTTCCTCTTTGGTGAAAGGGGCAAGCGTAGGCGCGGAGTACCGAGGCATCAGGCAAAGGTTTCTATATCGGTGCAACGAGACCAAGACCAGTAGAGCGGCAGGATGGAGGTCACCATGGAGCCCAGGACAGCGTCATCACCAGTGCCTTTGGCAGTCGAAGACCACCTTTAGTCAGGATAGCTTGTACTAGCTGTCCCCTTTCGAAATGGCTGTTGTTGGCTCCCTTCCCACTCAATATTTGGGAAGAGGACCAGGGCCTCTATAAATAGGGCTAGCCACCACAGTATAAGATATCTAATCTAGAGCCAACGGAGACGGATCGATTCCTCCCCAAGCACACCACTAAGCACAAGAACACCTCTCGCGAGGCTATTCTTCCTCTGTACTGTTCATCATCATCCCAAGAGGCAATCCACCACACCACACACTGGATTAGGGTATTACACCACAACGGTGGCCCGAACCAGTATAAACCTCGTGTCTCTTGTGTTGTTCATCGTGTTAGCTTAGAATCGCGGTGAGGTTCTGGGTGTGTTTCGGTAGGGAGAAGATCTTTGTGCGCACCCAAGAGTTCGAACCTTAAGGGTTTTGCCAGAACTTGATATCCGACATTTGGCGTGCCAGGTAGGGGTGCGCTGGAGCTCTCCCTTCCATCGTATCGGTCTCCAACAACACCGTGCTTCGCCCTCATGGCGGACAACACGCCGCCAGCTCCGGCGGCCGAGCTAGCACTGAGGCCAGGGGGCTCCGAGCCTTGGCCCCCGCCTTGTGGCAGGTGCAGTGGTTGCACAAGTTCAAGCCAGAGATACCACCACGCTAAAACGGCGCAGCGGATCCGGTTGCTTTCCTGCGGCATATGAGGAGGCTGTCCTCAAGGCCGAAGGCGACGACAAGGTCATGGCCAACTGGTTTCCCATGGCCCTCACCAGCATCCCGCATGTTTGGCTGCTCAACCTACCAACATCTTCTGTGGCCTCCTGTGAGGAGCTGCGCAACCTCTTCCTCACCCACTATGCTGCGCTGGCGCCCCCGATCGTTGCAGCTCTCCTGGGCGGCTCGCGGGCGCCACCCTCAGACCGCCACACCAAGCTGTTCTTCCGCCAGATTGGCGCCGCCCTCGCGCGGCAAGGAGCTCCTCCGGGTTGGGCGGCACCCAAAGCCGACCTGACCTTCAACTCGGACGATCACCCCGTCAACACCGCCTACTCAGGTGCGCTCCCAATGCTTTGCACGCCCACCATCTGCTAGGTGGCCGTCACCAAGACCCTCATCGACGACGGCGCCGGCCTCAACGTGCTCTCGATGGAGGCCTTCTGCCTCCTCCATGTACTGCTGGAAGGGCTCCGACCCAGCAAGCCCTTCTCGGGCGTTCGAAGGCGGCTCCTCTAGCTCCCTGGGGCAGATCCGCCTTCCTGTGACCTTCGGCACCCACGACAACTTCCGCATGGAGCTAGTCAACTTCGACATCACCCAATCGGCCTCCCGTACAATGCCATCCTCGTATACCCTGCCTTGGCTCAGTTCATGGCAGCGACCCATCTGGCCTACAACCTCATGAAGCTGCCCAGGAGCAGCGGCATCCTCACCGTAGCTGGAGATAACAAGGACGCTCTGCTAGCGCTCAAGCTCTTCCTCAAGACAGTCGCGACAGCGCAGCCTGCCGGCACGGACACCTCCAAGGCCAAGGAGGCTGCGCCAACCAAGTAGAAGTAGCTCTTCACCCAGGACAAGGCGGAGACCAAGCAGGTACTCGTTGAGGAGGACGGGTCCTCAGGCGCCACCTTCACCATTGGTGCCAATCTCGACCCCGGCCAAGAGGAAGCGCTGGTGAAGTTACTGCGCTCCAACAAGGAGGTGTTCGCGTGGGAACCCAAGCAGCTAGCGGGGGTCCCAAGGCAGGTGATTGAGCATCACCTGAATGTATGCCCCAACGTGCGCCCCGTGAAGCAGAAAGCAAGGAGGCAGTCCATCGAGAAGTAGGCCTTCGTCGTCCAAGAAACACACAAGCTGGAGGTGGCAGGTGTTATTCGCGAGGTTCGCTACCCCGAATGGATGGCAAACCCAGTTGTTGTGCCGAAAAGGGGGGGGGGGAGCGCATGTGCATCGACTTCACTAACCTCAACAAGGCCTGCCCTCAAGATCCATTCCCGCTCCCCCGCATCGACCAAATCGTCGACTCCTCCGCAGAGTGTGACCTACTGTGTTTCTTGGATGTGTTTTCGGGCTATCACCAGATCAAGATGGCGGTAGAAGATGTGGAGAAGATGGCCTTCCTGACCCCATGTGGGGTATACTGCTACACCTGCATGTCGTTTGGGTTGCACAACGCGGGCGCAACTTTCCAGCAGATGATGCACATCGCCTTAGGCCGGTAGCTCGGGAAAAATGCCGAGGCTTACGTCGACGACATTGTGGTGAAGTCTCGGGAGGCGAAGACCCTGATCCAGGATCTGGAGGAGACCTTCGTGAGCCTCCGCAAGGTGGACCTACGACTCAACCCGGAGAAGTGCGTGTTTGGCGTTCCTTCTGGCAAGCTCCTAGGCTTCCTCGTGTCCCACAGAGTGACCGAGGCCAACTCGGAGAAGGTCAAGGCAATCGAAGACGTGTGTCCACCGCAAACCCTCAAAGAAATGTAGAAGCTCGCCGGACGCGGAACTGCGTTAGGACGCTTCATCTCCAAGCTGGGGGAGCGCGCCTTGCCTTTCTTCAAGCTGATGAAGAAGAAGGGCCCGTTTGAATGGACACAGGAGGCCGACCAAGCGTTTCAAGACCTCAAGAAGTATCTGACCAGCCCTCCTGTGATGGTGGAACCATGCCCTCTCGAGCCCCTGGTGCTCTACCTTGCCGCCACACCCTACTCTGCCAGTGCGGCTCTGGTGGCGGTTTGGGAGGAGCGCCAGGTCAAGGGTGCATCACGACCGGCCACGGCCCCGGCCGCGGCAGCACAAGACCAAGAAGGCCTTGCAAAGATCACGGCCTCGGCAGATGGAGACCAGCCTCAGCAGGAAGACGCCCCTAGGGCTGAAGAGGCCGCACCAGGCAGCCAGGTGCTGGGGGCTCCGTCGTCTCAGGAGGCGCCTAACCCTCCTGAGGGCACAGGTCTTGTCGGCACACCCACACTCATCGAGCATCCGGTGTACTTCGTCAGCACGGTGCTGCGAGATGCAAGGGCACGATACCCCATGCCTCAAAAGCTCTTGCTCGCGCTGTTGGTAGCCTCGCGTAAGTTACGACACTACTTTCAAGGTCACCCCATCAAGGTCGTCTCGGCCTACCCACTGGAAAGGGTACAGGAGCCCTAACTCTGCTAGAAGGGTCGCCAAATGGAACATTGAGGTGCAAGCGTTTCAGTTGGAATTCAGCACAACCAAGGTCGTCAAAGGAGCCGCACTTGCAGATTTTGTGGCAGAATGACCAGAGGCACCAGGGCTCGAAGCAGGCGAGGATCGATCACTTTCCTCAGGAAGTTAGGCACCAGATGGTTGGGTCATGTACTTTGATGGAGCATTCTCGCGACATGGCGCGCGGGCTGGCGCAGTGCTTATATCCCCCACTCAGGACAAGCTCTATTACGATGTGCAACTCTATTTCCAGCAGGGCGAGAAGGTCTCAACAACATAGCAGAATATGAGGGCCTCATAGCAGGCTTGAAAGCCGCAACAGCACTGGGGGTGAAGCGCCTCATCATCAAAGGCGATTCACAGCTCCTCATCAACTTCTCCAACAAGGTGTACGAGCCGGAGGACAAGCACATGGAAGCGTATCTTGCGGAGGTGTGTAGGATGGAAAAGCAGTTTTGGGGGCTGGAGTTGCAGCACATGCCCCGCGGCACCAACCAAGAGGCTGATGACATCGCCAGGAGGGCATCCAGGCGGCTGCCTGAGGAGCCTGGCATTTTTGAGGAACGACTCTTCAAGCCATCGGCGGCACTGTCACTATCGAGCACAGCGCAACCTCGGGAGGAACTCCCTCAACCACCTGCCACAGGAGCCTCAGCCTGTGGCCCGACCTCGGGAGCACACATACTCCTGGCGCTGGAGCCTTAGGAGGGATGCGGGACCACAGAATTCAGGGACTACCTGATGCAAGGGACACTACCACAGAAAGAGGAGGACGCGGAACGCGTGGCCCGGCAGGCCACGGCCTACTGCACCCAAGACGGAGAGCTCTACCAAAAGCGGCCAAATGATGTTTCCCTACGTTGCATCTCTAGGTAACAGGGGAAGGAGTTGCTGGCTAACATACACGGTGGAGATTGCGGACACCACTCGTCGTCACGGACCCTCGTCGGCAAGGCATTTCGCAGCGGGTTCTACTGGCCTACGGCACTCAACGACGCAATCAAACTGGTAAAGGCCTACGAAGCCTACCAGTTCCATGCCAAGCACATCTATCAGCCAGCTCAGGGCCTGCAAACCATCCCACTCTCGTGGCCATTCGTGGTCTGGGGGCTGGACATCTTGGGCCCGTTTCCCCGAGCGCCTGGGGCTACCGCTACCTATATGTCGCCATCGACAAGTCACCAAGTGGGCGAACGTGGAAGCCATCCGCACCATCCCAGCTGGTTCTACAGTCAAGTTCATCAAGGGCCTCGTGAGCCGGTTCGAGATCCCTAATCGCATCATCACCAACAATGGTTCGCAGTTCACCAGCAATCTCTTCAAAACATATTGTGCTAACCTTGGAACGCAGATATGCTACGCTTCGGTGGCACACAACCAGAGTAACGGCCAGGCCGAACGCGCCAACGCAGAGGTCCTGAAGGGCCTCAAAACTAGGACCTTCAAAAAGAAGCTGGAGGCCTGCGGCAGGGGCTAGTACGACGAGCTCCAGTCCGTGTTGTGGTCCATCCGCACTACCGCCACCAAGTCGACTGTCAAGACCCCGTTATTCCTTGTCTACGGAGCAGAGGTGGTCCTCCCTCATGAGGTCAGGCGTCGCTCCACGCAGGTCCTAGTATTTGATGAAGCGCAACAAGACGCCATGCGGGGGATGGACCTCGTGCTGGGAGAGGAGCGCCATCGAGAAGCAGCAAGATACCAGCAGGCGCTGCGGCGGTATCACTGCCGCAACATCCGCCCCAGGACTCTCGAGTTACGTGACCTCGTACTCAGGCGGGTGCTCTCTAGGGAAGGGCTGCATAAGCTCTCGCCCATGTGGGAGGGCCCGTTCAAGGTTTTTCATGTTTCCAGGCCTGGCGCCGCGCGCCTGGAGACTCAGGAGGGGGTGCCCATCCCAAACGCTTGGAACATTCAGCACCTCCGGAAGTTCTGCCCTTGAAGAAGGCCCGGTGCCTGTGAAGCTCGCCGCCCGTGACACTCTCACGTAATAATGAGTTGGGGCTGTACACGCCCCGGAGTCTCCGAAGAGCCGCCCTCGGGCCTCGGGGGCTCTCGCCCATGCCTAGTGGCAGCACTTAGCTCTGCGTTGGTGAGAAGACGTCGAAGACTAGACTAGGTGCCGGACGCGGATTTTCATTTGCTTTCCGCAGTTGGCTTGTCTTCCCTTGTTTGAACCTTTACTGAAGTTGCTTCTAGTGTTGTTTGCCGTCTTCTGCCCCTGTTCTCTGTTTTCGGTTTTTGCCTAGCTCGCCCTTTCTCTTGCAAGCCTCGCGAGGGGGCTGCAATGGCGCCCTCGTGAGCCTTCTTCTACTAATTTTCACGAGGCCCTCTCGTTCGAGTTCATAGCGGGAACACCCCTCCCGGTCCATGCCCCTCAGGCATCGCGACACGAAGCACCGGTCCATAGCTAGCAACCCTCACGACCAAGGTTCAGAAATGATTCTCCCAACTAATTTTTGCAGCTCTCAAGGCGCCCGGTGAGGCCTCACGCAGGCACCTCGCAAGGCGGAAGCTACTGCGAACATCCTGAGCTAAGTCGTTCCTACGTGCAGGCACATAACCCCGAAACTATAACACGGCACGGGGGCAATGAATGTAGCACACTAATTAGGGGATCGTAGTCTGTTGCACGCCCCCACGGGGCTCCATACTTCTCTCTCTCTCAATGTAGGAAAAGGAGAAAAACAAAATAAAAATAGTGCACAACTCGCGAGAAGGGATCTGCGTCATCCTCCTGAGCTCAATCAGACTTCGCCTCACGCTTCACCGGAGCGCGGCAATGGGATGATCCGCTACCACCCTTGAAGCGGGCACAGCGGCGTGGTGGCTGGTCATGGCCACCGCTGGAGGACCTGTCGCCGGAGGAGGAGCCGCTGAGGCTCGACGAGCTGTGGTCGCCACCGGGAGCGGGTTCGCCTTTGCCCTCGTCACAGCCGTCGCCAAGACCAAGCACCCCCCTCGCCGTCATCGTCTTCAGGGCAGCACCTAGCACGGCGGCCATCTTCTCTGAACACCCTCACGTAGAGGGTTGCACCGCCAGCCCAGGCCACACGCACGGGTAAACATCTGCCAGCCCCGGGCCAGGGCCACATTCCCGGCGATGGAGATCTCCACCGCGACCCAGGAGGCCCCGCTGAAGCAGCCGTCCGCCTGCGGCCAGAGCCCGCCAGTGCCAGTGGCCGGCAATTCGCCGGCGAAGAAGCAAGGGAGCTGGAGCCAGTTGCCGGCCGGGTTGTCCGACCACACAACAAACTGCGGCAGCACCTCTACCGAATGGAAGTGCGGTCGGGGAGGCCGCGCAGCCACGGCACGCCTTCCTCCACCCACTGGTCTGCCTCGATATGGGCGACCACCACCGTGCGAAGGGACACCACCGCGACCACGAGAAGCTGCGTCGGGAGTCGCGGGATGCTTGCAGGGATGGTCGCGGCCGCGCTTGGGTGGAGGAGAGCCAGGCCCTAACTGGCGAGCCTTCCCCTACTCCACGGCCGAGAACCTCTTCACGGGCGCCATGGGACGCTGCAAGCAACCGGAGCGAGGAGGGATAAGAAGCAGGCGAGGCGAGGGGAGATGTGCAACGGGGGCTTTCGCCCCTCCCCATTTATAGCCCAAGGGAGGCCAACCGTCAGCCTCCACGATCACAGGTAATGATGACTCTTTGTGCATGTGGCAGGGGCTCATCAAATTGGGCAGTTGCCGAGGCAGCGTGGGGAAGCGGAGACGCCCACGTCCAATCAACCGCCACGCGTCGACCAAGGCCGCAGGCTGTTGGGGCCTGCGGCGGTCCACACTTGCCCTTTGGCTTTCCTGCTAAGCCAAGTCCGAGCATGCCTTGGGCCCGGGGGCTACTTTCGGCGTTCTGGGAACGGGGGTCCCCAGACTTGCCTGCCTGTGGCTTGCTGCGTGGCTCAGCGGTGGCCCGGTACGACTTGTCTTCATCAACCCAAGTTCAAGACCCTCGCGAGGGGCCAAGCCTCGCAGGGCGTATGACGCAAGGCCTCCTCAGGGACGGCCTCACTAGGCAGGCTCGCGAGGATGCAGAGAGATCAAGGCAAGGGGAACCTCGCGAGGTGCTCATGACGCAAGCCATGACGATCAAGACCAGGCGGGCGTCAGGCGGGCGCCAGCCTATGCAGCATCCTCGTTTCCTCTTTGGTGCAAAGGGGGCAAGCGTAGGCGCGGAGTACCGAGGCATCAGGCAAAGGTTTCTATATCCGTGCAACAAGACCAATACCAGCAGAGCGGCAGGACGGAGGTCACCATGGAGCCCAGGACGGCGTCATCACCAGTGCCTTTGGCAGTTGAAGACAACCTTTAGTCAGGATAGCTTGTACTAGCTGTCCCCTTTCAAAATGGCCGTTGTTCGCTCCCTTCCCGCTCAATGTTTTGGGAAGAGGACCAGGGCCTCTATAAATAGGGCTAGCCACCACAGTAGAAGATATCTCATCTAGAGCCAACGGAGATGGATCAATTCCTCCCCAAGCACACCACTAAGCACAAGAACACATCTCGCGAGGCCGTTCTTCCTCTGTACTATTCATCATCAGCCCAAGAGGCAATCCACCACACCACACATTGTATTAGGATATTACCCCACAACGGTGGCCCGAACCAGTATAAACCTCGTTCTCTTGTGTTGTTCATCGTTAGCTTAGAATCGCGGCAAGGTTCTGTGCGTGTTTCAGTAGGGAGAAGATCTTCGTGCGCGCCCCAGAGTTCAAACCTTAAGGGTTTTGCCTGAACCAGATATCCGACAACACTGTTACCCTTAGCCGATGTATCAGTGCCCGAAGGCGGTAGTGCGAGAGAGAAACTAGGCAACCAGACTATGCGGTTCTATCACTTTCACTTAGCCATAGGAACTTGACGGCGGGGCTAGTGACTAGCCCCCAAGCTTTGGTGATGTACACGAGAGCTGAGGCGTGCCTTTGTAGTCACGTGGTTTGCGCTAGGGCGAACCCTTTGTATGACACGGATAAATCGCCAACGATTTCTTAGTTCAACACTTGTCGTATGATCGCTGACCAGTTCTCGCTAACTATGATGGTTAGGTTTTGGCTTTCTTCCCTGATCTGCTTGACTGGACTAGCCAGAAGCATAATCGCAGGGGTTGTCCCTTTGCCTTCTTAGCTGAACATGCGGAACATAAGAGGGCTAGCAGAGGAGCCCGACAACCCAACTATTGACCCAAGACATAGTTCGGAACTAACACATATAATTCAATATCCGAGATGCTGAACACTCGACGTGAGGTGGTGTTGGACTTAATATGTAGAGCTGACGGGAAAAATCAGAGCTTCGGTCAAGTAATCGGTTTATTACACGAGATGTGTATACCCAGCTATTCGAAGAGCGGAAAAAGGAAAAAGAAAGAGAGAGAGGCCTAGTAATGCGGATACCCGAACAGCATGAAAGATGTTTTGTATTTTCCATGAGCTCTGGACATTTATCCGTACTATTCGAACTACTGGGGGTGTTTATAATAATGAAGAAAAGGAATTTTTTTATAGAGGAAGGTTTACACAGGGCCTTGATGTGTGGGTCGAAGCCTCAACTATGCCCTGTTGCACGTCTGTGCCTTTCTGCCTGCACTGTGGAGGGGAGCAAGTTGGACATCCATTTAACAACGCCGTGTGCTGGCGAGGGTTGCCTTCAAAAAGGGGCCTTGAGATGTAGTCTTTCTGTTGTAGCTTGATACTGGGCGAGTCCGGAGCCCTGCCCGTTATCATCCAATGACGTGGTGATATAATAGTTCGCCTGAGTCGAACGCGTGGTGTTATAGCCCCCCGGCCACCCATGGTATCTTTAGCGCGAAGTTGTGTTGACGAGGCACGTAATGCATGGGGAAGGCAGGCGTACCGTGGGGGCGTATCCCTATTTGCAGCGAACGCATGTAGGTTCCCATGATGGGGAACGGCTTGAGCCTGTTTAAGTGTATCTTTTACCTTTACGGTGGGCTGATACCTTGGCCTATTAGCGATGGACTGGTCTTCGGCTGCCAGTGCCGCGGTGTTCTCCTCAGTCCATAGTGAGCGTTCCATGTTGCCGTTTATCGTTATGATGCCTACAGGCCCAGGAATGTTTAGCTTGAGGTATGTGTCAGCGTCTTGGATATGGGGGTATCCAACCCTGCTTGCCTGCGGCCCGCCGTGTGGCTCCATCGATGGCCTAGTACGGCCCAGCTTCAGCATCAACAATGCAAGACCCTCGCGAGGGGCCAAACCTCGCGAGGCGCGACGCCAAGATCCCCAAGGGGATCGGCCTCCTCAGGCTGGCTCCTGAGAGCGGAGAGTTCTATGAAAGGTTTACCTCACGAGGCTCAGCTAATGTGAGCCATGAAGACCAAGTCCAGACGGGGGCCATGCGGGCGCAGAGCGCAGGTTTCCTCTTCGGTGCAAAGGAGACAAGCCACAGGCGCGGAGTCTCGAGGAATCAGCCAAAGGTTTCCATTCTGGTGGAACGAGACCAAGACCGCTAGGACGGCAGGACGGAGGTCATCGACGAGCCCATCGCAGCGTCATGACCAAAGGCTTTTCGTAGGCGAAGACTACTTTTGTCAGGATAAGCTGTACTACTTGTCCCCTTTCAAATCCGGCCATTGTGGGATGATAACCCACACGTATAGAGGATAAATTGTAGCCTCTTTTGATAAGTAAGAATGCCGAACCCAACGAGGAGCTAAAGGTAGAACAAATATTCCCTCAAGTTCTATCGACCACCGATACAACTCTACGCATGTTTGACGTTCGCTTTACCTAGAACAAGTATGAAACTAGAAGTACTTTGTAGGTATTTTTTGGATAGGTTTGCAAGAATATAAAGAGCACGTAAATATAAACTAGGGCCTGTTTAGATAAAGAAGCAATAAAGTTAGTATAGCGAGTGTGGAAAAGTGGTGGTAGGAGTTCCGAAATTGCCCCTAAGCAATTCACTACTTTACTAGACCGATATCAAGTTTTATGTGGGAGAGGCCACTGCTAGCATGTCATCCCTAACTTGGAATACTATGCACTTATGATTGGAACTATTAGCAAACATCCGCAACTACTAACGTTCATTAAGGTAAAACCCAACCATAGTATTAAGATGTATTGGTCCCCCTTCAATCATGTATGCATCAATTTCTATGCTAGGTTGAAGCTTCTGTCACTCTTGCCCTCCAATACATAGTCCTATCAACATACAACTAACCCTATGGTGTGATCCACGCGCGCGCTCATATGATGGGCACCAAAGGACAGCAACATAACCACAAGCAAATTAAACCAATCATAGCAATTCACCAATTACCGAAAGGACAACGAAAATCTACTCAGACATCATAGGATGGCAACACATCATTGGATAATAATATGAAGCATAAAGCACCATGTTCAAGTAGAGGGTACAGTGGGTTGCGGGAGAGTGGACCACTGAATATAGATGGGGGAAGGTGATGACGATGTTGGGGAAGATGATGGAGGTGTTGGTGTAGATCACGGTGATGATGATGGCCCCGGCGGCGTTTCGGCACCACCGGGAGAGAGGGGGAGAGATCCCCCCTTCTTCTTCTTCTTCCTTGACCTTCTCCCTAGATGGGAGAAGGGTTTCCCCTCTCGCCCATGGTCTCCGTGGCGTGGGAGGGGCGAAAGCCCCTCCAAGATTGGATCTTTCTTTGTGTCTCTCTCTATTTCTGCGTTTCTGATTCTGCCCTTTCACCGTTTTTATATTCCCGGAGATCCGTAACTCCGATTGGATTGAAACTTTGAACATGATTTTTTTCTAGATATTAGCTTTCTTGCTGCGAAAGAAGGGCAACAGCCGCCTTGCGGGGTGTCCACGAGGGTCAGGGGCGCGCCCACCCCCTGGGGCACCCCCCTGCCTCGTGGGCCCCTTGAACATCGTCTCGTGTTGATTCCACTTCTTAAAATTCAGAAATATTCCAAAAAATTCTCCGTCCGTTTTTATCCCATTTGGACTCCGTTTGATATGGATTTTTGGCGAAACAAAAGACATGCAACAAACAAGAACTGGCACTAGGCACTGGATCAATATGTTAGTCCCCAAAATAGTATAAAAAGTTGCCAAAAGTATATGAAAGTTCTATAATATTGGCACGGAACAATAAAAAATTATAGATACGATGGAGACGTATCAGCATCCCCAAGCTTAATTCCTGCTCGTCCTCGAGTAGGTAAATGATAAAAAAGATAATTTTTGATGTGGAATGCTACCTAGCATAATCTTGATCATGTAATCTAATCATGGCATGAATATTAAGACATGAGTCATTCAAAGCAATAGTCTATCATTTAACATAAAGACATCAATACTCAGGCATCCAACAAACAATCATGTCTTTCAAAATATCAATGCTAAAGAACGCTATCCCTACAAAATCATATAATCTTGTCATGCTCTGTCTTCTTAACACAAAGTATTTATCATTCACAACCCCGGTGACAAGCCGAGCAATTATTTCATACTTTTTAACGCGCTTCAGCTTTTTCAATTCTCACACAATATATGACGCAAGCCATGGATATCGCACTACAGGTGGAATAGAGTATGATGGAGGAGGTTGTGTGGAGAAGACAAAAAGGGAGAAAGTCTCACATCGACATGGCTAATCAACGGGCTATGGAGATGCCCATCAATTGATGTCAATGCGAGGAGTAGGGATTGCCATGCAACGGATGCACTGGATCTATAAGTGTATGAAAGCTCAAACTGAAACTAAGTGGGTGTGCATCCAACTTGCTTGCTCATGAAGACCTCAGGCATTTGAGGAAGCCCATCATCGGAATATACAAGCAAAGTTCTATAATGAAAATTCCCACTAGTATATGAAAGTGATAACTCAAGAGACTCTATGTATGAAGAATGGTGCTATTTTGATGCACAAGTGTGGTAAAAGGATAGTAACATTGCCCCTTCTCTCTTTTTCTCTCACTTTTTTTGTTTTTTTGTTTTGGTGGGCTTCTTTGGCCTTTTTTATTTGGGCTTCTTTGGCCTCTTTTTTTTAAAGTCCGGAGTCTCATCCCGACTTGTGGCGGAATCATAGCCTCCATCATCCTTTCCTCAATGGGACAATGCTCTAATAATGATGATCATCACACTTTTATTTACTTACAACTCAATATTACAACTCGATATGTAGAACAAAGATATGACTCTATATGAATGCCTCCGGCGGTGTACTGGGATGTGCAATGATCTAGCATAGCAAAGATATCAAAAAACGGACAAGCCATGATAACATCATGCTAGCTATCTTACGATCATGCAAAGCAATATGACAATGAATGCTCAAGTCATGTATATGATGATGATGGAAGTTGCATGGCAATATATCTCGGAATGGCTATGGAAATGCCATGATAGGTAGGTATGGTGGCTATTTTGAGGAAGATATAAGGAGGCTTATGTGTGATAGAGCGTATCGTATCACAGGGTTTGGATGCACCGGCAAAGTTTGCACCAACTCTCGAGGTGAGAAAGGGCAATGCACGGTACCGTAGAGGCTAGCAAATTGCGAAAAGGTAAGAGTGTGTATAATCCATGGACTTACATTAGTCATACAGAACTCATATACATATTGCAAAAGTTTATTAGCCGTCAAAGCAAAGTACTACTACACAAGCTCCTAGGGGGGAGGTCGGTAGGAGTTAACCATCGCGCGCCCCGACCTTGACACAAAGGAGGACAATCAATAATAAACCATGCTCCAACTTCTTAGCATAACGAGAGACTATACGTGCATGCTTCGGGAATTACAAACCTTAACACCAATATTCTTACTAAACACAACCATTTACTAGTACCTCCCACATATTATCATCTCTATATCGCAAAACTATTGCAATGAATCAAACATATCATATTCAGTGATCTGCAAGTTTTATGTAGGATTTTATGACTAACCATGTGAATGACCAATTCCTGTCATCTCTCTAAATAGATATAAGTGAAGAAAGAGAGTTTAATTCTTTCTACAAAAGATATGCCCGTGCTCTAACAAATTTAAGTGAAGCAAAAGAGCATTCTACAAATGCCGGTTTTCTGTGTGAAGAAAAAGATGAAATCCAAACTTCAAATGATATAAGTGAAGCACATGAAGCATTCTATAAAGCCATACTCAAAAGATATAATTGAAGTGCAATGAGAGTTTTATAAATGAACCAAGGACTATCTAATACAAGCATGCAGCATAAAAGAAAAGTGAAAACTAAATGCAAAAGATGCTCCAAGATTTGCACATATCGCATGAATGAAACGAATCCGAAAACATACCGCTACTTGTTGAAGAAAGATGGGATGCCTTCCGGGGCATCCCCAAGCTTAGACGCTTGAGTCTACTTGAATATTCACTTGGGGTGCCTTGGCATCCCCAAGCTTGAGCTCTTGCCTCTCCTCCTTTTCCACATATCGAGACCTCCTTGATCTTCGAACACTTCATCCACACAAAACTCAACAGAAAACTCGGTAAGATCCATTAGTATAATAAAGTAAATCACTACTCTAAGTACTATTGAAAACCAACTTATATTTTGTTTTTGTCATTGTAGATACTGTAATATAACTTTTCCATGGCTTAATTCACTGATAAAAATCGATAGTTTCATCAAAACAAGCAAACTATGCATCAAAAACAGAATCTGTCTTAAACAAGACAGTCTGTAGTAATCCGAACATTCACCATACTTATGTAAACCAAACAATTCTGAAAAAATTAGGAAAAATAAAAAATTTGCATAGCAAGACAGTGCAAAAAGTTTGAGAACCATTTGATGTTCCAGTAAAAAACGTAAAATTGCGCATTACAACCAAAGTTTCTGTCCTGCACCGCACAAACCAACAAGCAAAGTAAACATCCTAAAGGCAAATCTTGGCACATTATTTTCATTTTTAAACTTTATAAAAGCACACAACAGAAATAAATGACTTTATAAAACTTCCGGGTTTTCTCCCTGGCAGCGCTTTCTTTAAAGCCATTAAGCTAGGCATATAGTGCTCAAGTAATGGATCCACCCGGATCCCAAGGTATATCAAAGCCAATTTTAATTAACATTGATTTGTATATTTAGTAGTGAGCACAAAGTAACATATATCACGAAACAATGAAGTCTAACTCTCTTCCTATGCATCGGCATGTCATAAAAGAACAATTCGTGCACACCAAGTAAAGGCCAATGCATAGTATAAGCAGTTTCTTGCAATTCTATCGTGTTGGAAAGATAAAGATGTAGAGCTGTAGTTCCTCTCTCATAATAATTGCAAGTTGGAGCAGAAAGCACATGCATATTATATCTATCAAAATCATCATGTGCAACGGTAAAATGAAACCCATCAACATAATCCTTAATAAGAGAAAACTTCTCCGATATAGTGTAGTTTGGAGAACTCAAAAAGATAATAGGACTATTATGTGTGGGTGCAATAGCAACAATTTCATGTTTAACATAAGGAACTATAGCAAGTTCATATCCTTAAGCATCATTCATATTGGCATCATGGCCACAAGCATAGCAAGCATCATCAAAAAGGGGTATTTCAAGAGAATCAACGGGATCATAACAATCATCATAGCAATCATCCTTCGGTAAGCACGAAGGGAAATTAAACAATGTATGAGTTGAAGAGTTACTCTCATTAGAAGGTGGGCACGGGTGATAAATTGGCTCTTCCTCCTTTTGTTCTTCGCTCTCCTCCTCATCTTTTTCATCCAATGAGCTCACAATTTCATCAATTTCTTCTTCCATAGATTCCTGCAAAATATTAGTCTCTTCTTGGACAGCGGAGACTTTCTCAATAAATTCATCAATATCATAATTGTATTTATAATTCTCATAGAAATATTTAAGCATAGCTAAATTTTCAGGTCTGTAAGTAGCATCATAAAGATTTTCACACACTTTAAACAAAGATTCAATTTCATAAGCTCCCGTAAAAGCAAGGAATTCTTCTATTTGTTACACATCATAGTAATCATATATACCATTATCATAAGAAGCTAAGGTTTTATTATCATTAAATTCGCTTGAAAAGGGAAGGTGTGGAACCTTCATCCTAGAGCAACATGTATAATCATATCTCAAGCACAGTTCCCGAGCATACCAATGCAACATATGATTTGATCCCATAATAGTTTCCCTTTTTGAGTCAAGCGATAATCCCTAAAGTATTCACGTTGATCCAACGTACTCCCATTATAAAGTTGAATGGGGTTTTCTCAGGATTATCTAAGTAGTACATAATATCTTTCACATAATGAGCATCGCGGGTTTTAGGAGGCTCCCCATCTCCGCGAGTAGCAAGTACACCTAATGTTTTTGGTATTTCGTGTTCCATATCCATAACTAAAGATAGAGAACAACTTAGAACAGCAAATAAAAATTACTTAGTGATAAAGCAAACAAGCACACACGAGAATATTCACCCCACGCTATAACTCCTTGGCAACGGCACCAAAAAAAGGTCTTGATGACCCACAAGTATAGGGAATTAATTGTAGCCTCTTTCGATAAGTAAGAGTGTCGAACCCAACGAGGAGCTAAACGTAGAACAAATATTCCCTCAAGTTCTATCGACCACCGATACAACTCTATGCACGCTTGACGTTCGCTTTACCTAGAACAAGTATGAAACTAGAAGTTCTTTGTAGGTATTTTTGATAGGTTTGCAAGAATGTAAAGAGCACGTAAATATAAACTAGGGCTGTTTAGATAAAGAAGCAATAAAGTTAGTATAGCGAGTGTGGAAAAGTGGTGGTAGGAGTTGTAGAATTGTCCCTAAGCAATTGACTACTTTACTAGACCGATACAAGTTTTATGTGGGAGAGGCCACTTCTAGCATGTCATCCCTGACTTGGAATTTTATGCACATATGATTGGAACTATTAGCAAACATCCGCAACTACTAATGTTCATTAACGTAAAACCCAACCATAGCATTAAGATATATTGGCCCCCCTTCAATCCCGTATGCATCAATTTCTATGCTAGGTTGAAGCTTCTGTCACTCTTGCCCTCCAATACATAGTCCTATCAACATACAACTAACCCTATGGTGTGATCCATGTGCGCGCTCATATGATGGGCACCAAAGGACAACAACATAACCACAAGCAAATTAAACCAATCATAGCAAGTCACCAATTACCGAAAGGACAACGAAAATCTACTTAGACAATATAGGATGGCAACACATCATTGGATAATAATATGAAGCATAAAGCACCATGTTCAAGTAGAGGGTACAGCGGGTTGCGGGAGAGTGGACCACTGTATATAGATGGGGAAAGGTGATGACGATTTTGGCAAAGATGACGGAGGTGTTGATGTAGATCACGGTGATGATGATGGCCCCGGCGGCGTTCCGGCACCACCGGGAGAGAGGGGGAGAGAGCCCCCCTTCTTCTTCTTCTTCCTTGACCTTCTCCCTAGATGGCAGAAGGGTTTCCCCTCTGCTCCATGGTCTCCATGGCGTGGCAGGGGCGAGAGCCACTCTAAGATTGGATATGTCTCTCTGTTTCTCTCTGTTTCTTCGTTTTTTATTCTGCCCTTTCACCATTTCTTATATTCCCGGAGATCCGTAACTCCAATTGGATTGAAACTCTAAACACGATTTTTTTCCGGATATTAGCTTACTTGCGGCGAAAGAAGGGCAACAACCGCCTTACGGGGTGTCCACGAGGGTCAGGGGCGCGCCCCCTGCCTCGTGGGCCCCTCGAACATCGTCTCACATTGATTCCACTTCTCAAAACTCAAAAATATTCCAAACAAATTCTCTGTCCGTTTTTATCCCGTTTTGGGCTGCGTTTGATATGGATTTTCTGCAAAACAAAAAACATGCAACAAACAAGAACTGGCACCGGGCACTGGATCAATATGTTAGTCCTAAAAATAGTATAAAAAGTTGCCAAAAGTATATGAAAGTTGTATAATATTGGCATGGAACAATCAAAAATTATAGATACGACGGAGACGTATCATGGGATCCCTTCCTGCCAACATTTGTGAAGAGGACCAAGGCCACTATAAATAGGACTGGTCACCACCATAGAAGGGAGAACAAGTCGAACTAGCTCACACCACACCAGCTCCCTTGAGCTGAAGAACACCTCACCTCCTGAGGCTAGTTCATCCACTGTACTAGTTCATCCTCAGCCCTCCGAGGCAATCCACCAAAACGCTGGAATAGGGTATTACACCGCAAGGTGGCCCGAACTAGGATAAACTGTTGTGTCTCTTTGTCTCTTTGAGCTTGACGCGCTAGGCTTAGGATGATCGCGGGTATGCAGGCTGGGTAGGTTGAGATCTCCGCACGCACCCCAGAGTTTGAACCTCTCAAGGGTTTGCGGATCCCTTAATCCGACATTTGGCTCGCCAGGTAGGGGTGCGTCGGATCCTCTCTTCCGTCACTCTCATCGATCCACCGCCACTCTGACATCTCCATGGCCGATGCGCGCCGGGCTCGCGCCGAGCGTCGGGCTGCAGTCGCCACCCGCGTCGCTCAGATGGCTCCGGCGGGTGATGGCTGTGCCCGTCGCGCTCCGTCTCCGGTGGCCAACGCCGCCACGGGCCCTGCCGGCCACGAGCAACAAACTTCATCGCTGCACCCGTCGATGCACCATGACGGGCACACCGCTACTACGTCACTGACCCCAGCAGCTTCGTCATCCCACACGCGTCGCGGCCAAGCGGATGCACAGGCCGCTCTGCTCATGGCGCGGGAGCTCCTTCACTACTGCCTAGTTGGTGACCTCTAAGAGGAGTGGCTCGCGCACATTGCTGAGCTCGTTAGTTGCGCACGGGGGCTCTCCCGAGCCAGCTCACTCGCTGCCTCAGCACCCACCTGCAACGGGCGACGTGGCGCATGGGGCTCCTCCACCACCTCCGGCCAAGGGCGTCATCGTTGAGCCAAGGCATGTGGCTCCACGGCATGACCCGCCACGCCCTGCGCCAGCTCGGGAGGACGTGAGCTGCCAGGTGGTGCAGCGGCCCTAGGGAGAAGTGCGTGCTTCCAGCACCCCAGCACCAGGCCCGCGTACCGCCGCAGGAGGTGGCGGTGTGCGTGCACCAAGACCAGTTTTCGCCCCCTTGAAGACCTCCGGTGGCCACGGCAGGATGCCGCGCGTTCACTCCGGAGCTCCACAACATCGTCTGGCCAAGCAAGTTCAAGCCTGACCTGCTTCCACGCTACGGCGGCACCGCCGACCCCGCCGAGTTATTGCAGCTCTATGAGCTAAGCATCGAGGCAGCCAGCAGCGACGAGAAGATCATGGCAAACTAGTTCCCGATGGCCCTCAAGGATGGCGCACGTTCTTGGCTCCTTAACCTGGCTGAGGGGTCGGTTTCTTCCTGGGAGGAGATGCGCAGCCGCTTCATCGCCAACTTCCAGGGCACTCACGACCGTCCGTCGGCCACGGGTGACCTGCGTCACATCAAGCAGAAACTGGCTGAGACCCTGCAGAAGTATATCCAGCGCTTCAACAACGTTCGCCTCAAGATCCCCAAGGGGTCGGACGAGGCCGTCATTTCAGCGTTCACTGACGGCATCCGCGATGTCAAGATGAAGGAGGAGCTCGCCATCCACGAGGATCTCTGCATAGCTTTGGAGAGGTTCAACATGGCGAACAAGTGCGCAAGGGCTGAGGAGGGACGCCTCTCCCTCCTCGAGCTCCCGATGCTGATCCAGAAGACAAGAAGACCAAGACCAAGGAAGTGAAACGCAAGGGGCCCGATGTGCTTGCGGCTGAGCCAGAAACAAAGCGCGGCTGTGACCACCCCGAGTCATCCAAGAGCAACCGGTCGTTCTGCGTCTTCCACAACGTTCACAACCACAACACCAACGACTGTCAGCAGCTCAGGGCCCTCCTTGAGGGGTGCCTCGGTCGACGCCTCGAGCGCAACGATCGAGGCTATGGTCGTGGAGGCGGCTAAGGCGAAGGACGCTGGGACAGAAGCGACCATCGTCAAGAGTGGCGCGACCAGCCTCGCGAGGATCGCTGGCAGGGCTAGCCACGTGAGGCGCCTAGTGGGAGCAGCCTTGTGACGAGCGCCCTCAGGGCAACGCTGCTCTGCCTCCTCTTCCTCCACCGCCAAGAAGGAACGAAGATCACCACTAGGACGAGGGGGCTGGGAGCTTCCAAGAGCCTCGAGCCATTGCCTGCATCTTGGGCGGCTCACAAGCCCCATCCTCCCACCCCGTTTTCAAGCAGTTCGCACGCGAGGTGAACGTGACGCTCCCCAAGCTTGAAGCAACTTGCCCTCTCAGGTGGCCCAAGTGTGCCATCACCTTCAGCTCCGCAGACCAGGTCAAGTGCGCGGCCACCGCTGGCGCGCTCCCCATGCTCTGCTCCCCCACCATCAGGAACGTGGTCGTCACCAAAACACTCATCGATGGCGGAGCAGGGCTCAATGTTCCGTCTGTTCAGACGTTCGACAGGCTCCAAGTGCCATACAACTAGCTTCACCCGACCATGGCATTCTCAGGAGTGATCGACGGTTCTACACATCTGATAGGGCAGGTTTGCCTCCCTGTCACCTCCGGCAAGCGCAACAACTACCACACTGAGCTCATCAACTTCGACATCGCCGACATCCGCCTGCCCTACAATGCCATCCTAGGGTACTCAGCACTGGCCAAGTTCATGGCGGCTACGCACCACAGCTACAACGTCCTCAAGATGCCAGGAAGCGGTGGCGTTATCACGGTCGCGTGTCAAGTGAAGGATGCGGTGTGCTCCCTCGAGCGCACCTTCCAGGCTGCAGCGGTCGAGAACCTTGAAGGCGAAGGCGGCGCCCTCCCTCCTAACGTCGCCCCCAAGACGAAGAAGCTGCAGCTGGGACAGGGGTCTCATGAGGGAGCATCACTCAAGGACGTCGTGTTGGGCCTTGCGTCTCCGATGCGGTACCTTCACCCATCGCATAGGAAGGCGTGCCCGGCACCCCTCTCAGGCTGGGCTCGGGGGCTCTCCTTTGGAGGGCCTCAGACCTAGCTAGGGTCACCAGGGAGGCGCTCGAGCACCTTGTGGAGGCGCTCTTCAGAGCACGCTTCCCAGGAGAAGGCAGCAGGCATGAGGCACCAGGCATTCAGGAGTTCATCAGCAAGGCAATCGAGGAGATTCAAGAAGCAAGGGTTCTACAAGGCGATCGTCGCCTACCACGCGGCGCAGCTCACTACACTGGCGAGGGTAAGGAGTTCTATGTCTGCATTGACATCCCCGGGCTCAACAAGGCCACGTCTCGGCAGCTCATCTGGCCGTCTCGTGTCGGCCGGTGCGAGAGACGACCTCACAGCTACGTCCGCATGCCCTTTGGCCTGCTGGGCACGGCTGAAGTGTTCCAGCGCTGCATGAGGGACACCCAGACGGCTTGCAAGGCCAGGCATCAGGCGATCCTGGCAGAGATGGAGGAGCACCTCCAGGAGCCTCCCGGGCCCTCTGAGCCTCCCGAGGCTCGGGACCAAAGCGGCTCATGAGGAACGACTCCATCGGCTCGCGTTTTTTGGCTACTTCAACACCTCTTCAACGACGGTACCAGGTGACATCTCTCTAGTTCATTTAGTCTGGGGCTCCCCCGGGTTGCGTCATCCCCAGGCCGTGTGGTCCGTCCCTACGGCATGTATTCCCGCTGCATCTATCAGAGCTAGTTTACAATCCTTTGCAAGTTACTTTCAAATTATTAACTGCCTGATCAACGCTTTGTCGCTAAGAACGTCTCGCGCCCTTGCAAGCCCTCCTGCGAACGCCTCATGATGAAGGCCTGGCACGGCGTCTGTGCTCGGGTCCGTCCCAGCAGCATCGGTAAATCCAAGAGGCTGAGCTCTGGCTCATGGGCTAGTCCCCGTGTACGTCACCTCCCATGGCCCATGGTGCCTTGTTCTCACATGAGCTAATCGCGGGTGGACGAGTGAGGGCGCGCAACCTGGCGCCCCGTGGCCATGGGAACCGCGCGCCGGTTGTTTTTCTTCAGGATCTTTGCATGAGAAGACTGGGCACGGCGTCTGTGCTCGGGTCCGTCCCTGCAGCATTGATAAACCCAATGGCTGAGCTCTATCTGGCGGTCCGGTCCCATTCTCGTCACCTCCTGGGGTTGTTGGTGTCTGGCCTTCTCATGCAATAACCTCAGGAGACTCATTCAGCGCAGGCTACCTAACCATCTCACAGGATTAACGCAAGCATCCCCAATCAAGACCAGGCGCAACCTGCCTTGAGGTAGGGCCTCGTGAGTCCTGCGCTGGCTCACGGGTGCCCATACACACCTCCTCCAGCCCTGCCATGCAAGCCACGTGTCAGGGCAGGGCTGTACATGCCTCGGGGGCTCTCCTCAGAGGGAGCCCCCTCCCACGCACCAGTACTAGCACCATTCTCCGCGCTGGCCGTCGACACTGCCGAGGAGTGGCTATGCCCGTGCAAGAGCGGAAGCGATATGCTCCCCGCTGGTGATAAACAACTGGGGGTGGCCTCGCGGCCGCATTAACCTCAGGGAGCCTCCGGGCTCAGTGACCAGCCTCACCGCTCTGCTCTCCCTCGGGAGGGTAGCGCGAGGGGGCTGGGCACGGGGGCTACGCTCAGGTCACGCCTGGCGTACCCCACCTCGCCAGGCCTCATGGGCCTGGTCTTCACGCACCCTCCCAAGCGAGAGCTCGGCGAGGGAAAGGTATGATGGTTGGTTCATACGTCAAGGGGGACTCTTGAGCATCGCATCTCAGGAGCCTAGCTGGCCACGTAGCCCCTCACCCCTTGGGCTCGTCCTAGTGATCCGGACGACCCAATGGCGGCCAAGGCATGCGCGGGGCCGAGCCCTGCCGATGCAGAATACCAGGACCTAACTTTCACCCTTTCCTTTCAAGCCGTTCGTATGTCAAGGGGGACTCTTGAGCATCGCACCTTAGGAGCCTAATTGGTCACGTACCCCCTCACCCATTAGGCTCGTCCTGGTGATCCGGACGACCCAACAGAGGCTGAGGTACGTGCGGGGCTGGGCCCGGCTGAATCAGAATGCCAAGGCTTGCTCCTGCACCTTTTCCTAAGCTGTTCGAACGTCAAGGAGGACTCTGTCGGCGTTCTGGGAATGGGGGTCCCTAGACTTGCCTGCCTGCGGCCCATGGCGTAGGTCCACCAGTGGCCCAGTACGGCCCGTCTTCATCAACCAACACTCAAGACCCTTGTGAGGGGCCAAGCCTCATGGGGCGGACGACACAAGGCCTCCTCAGAAGCAGCCTCACCAGGCAGGCTCGCGAGGGGGCGGAGAGATCAAGGCAAGGGGTACCTCGCGAGGTCCCCGTGACGCAAGCCATGACGACCAAGGCCAGGAGGGCGCCATCGCGCGCAGTGTCCTCATTTCCCCTTTGGTGCTTGGGGGAGCACAGGCGCGGAGTACTGAGGCATCAGGCAAAGGTTTCCATATCGGTGCAACAAGACCAAGACCAGCAAGACGGCAGGACGGAGGTCATCATGGAGCCCAAGACGGTGTCACCACCAGCGCCTTTGACAGACGATGACAACCTTTAGTCAGGATAGCTTGTACTAGCTATCCCCTTTCAAAATGGCCGTTGTTGGATCCCTTCCCGCTCAATATTTGGGGAGAGGACCAGTGCCTCTATAAATAGGGCTAGCCACCACAGTAGAAGGGACGGATCGATTCCTCCTCGAACATACCTCACCAGCTCAAGAACACCTCTCCTCAGGAGGCTTTTCTTCCCGTGTACTTTTCATCATCAGCCCAAGAGGCAATCCACCACCACCACATAGGAGTAGGGTATTACACCACAATGGTGGCCCAAACCTGTATAAACCTTTTGTCTCTTGTGCTGTGAGTTCATCTAGATAAGCTTAGGGATCGCGACGAGGCTGAGAGCGAGATTCGATAGGGGGAAGTTTTCGTGCGCACCCCAGTGTTCGAACCTCATGGGTTTTGCCGGAACCCAAAATCCGACATTTGGCGCGCTAGGTATGGGGTGCGCCAAAGTCTTCTTTCCACTGATCCGCGTCCCATCGCTTCATCGCATCCAGGTCTGACGCCCGCTAAGCCTGCGCCAAGCGCTGGGCTGCTCTCGCCGCTCGCGTCGCCCAGACGGCTCCTATCGGCGGGCCTCCCCGTCGTTCTCCGTCACCTGCCGCCAAAGCAGCCACCGGCCCAGCGGGGAACAAGCAGCAAGCATCCTCTTTGCACCCATCGGTGCGGAGGGACGGCCGCACCGCCACTCCGTCACTGACCCCGGCCGGTTCGTCGTCCCACGCTCGTCGCACCCCCACAGACGCACATGCCGTGCTGCTTCTGTCACGTGAGCTCCTGCATTACTGTCCCGTCGACGACCTCTACGAAGAATGGGTCGCTTGCATCACCGAGCTTGTCAGCGCCGCAGGGGGCTGTCCCGCGCCGTCCATTTCGCTACCTCGCCCTCCGCCAGGTATGGGCGATGCGGCTCATGGAGCGCCTCCACCACCTCTGCCCCAAGACGGCGCCCTGGCTCCAAGGCGCGTGGCCCCTGGACGTGACCCACCGCATCCAGTGCCCGCGCGACAAGAAAGAAGCTTCCAAGAAATCCCTTGGCCTCAAGATGGCGCCCCCGTGCTCCCTGCACCGGTGCGACAAGACCGCGTACTGCCTTTGGCGGCGGTGCGCGGGTACCATCAAGAGCAAATTCCGCGTCAGCAAAGGGCTCGGGTGACCATAGCAGGTTGCCGCGCCTTCACCCCCGAGCTCAGTAGCATTGCCTGGCCGGGCAAGTTCAAGCCGGACCTGCCTCCTCGCTACGAAGGTACCCCAGACCCCGCGGAGTTCTTGCAGCTCTACGAGCTGAGCATCGAGGCGGCCAACGGAGATGAGAAGGTCATGGCGAACTGGTTTCCCATGGTGCTCAAGGATGGAGCCCACTCGTGGCTCCTGAACCTACCTCCCGGCTTGATCTCCTCCTGGGACGAGATGCGCAGTCGCTTCATCGCCAACTTCCAGGGCACTCGTGACCGCCCCCCGGCCGCGGGTGACCTGTGTCGCATCAAGCAACTGCCTGGGGACCCTGCAGAAATACATCCAGCGCTTCAATAGCGTCCGCCTCAAGATCCCCAAGGTGATGGACGAGGCCATCATCTCAGCGTTCTCTGATGGCGTCCGTGACGTCAAGATGAAGGAGGAGCTCGCCATCCACGAGGAATTGTGCACATCCCTGGAGCTGTTCAACCTGGCGACCAAGTGCGCAAGAGCTGAGGAGGGACGCCTCTCCTTCCTCGAGCTCCCTGCTGCCGACCCAGAAGAAAATAAGACCAAGGACAAGGACGTGAAGCGCAAGGGGTTAGCCGTGCTCGCTGCAGAACCAGACACGAAGCGCGGCAGGGACCAGCCGAAGTCGTCCAAGGGCAGCTGACCGTTCTGCGCCTACCACAACCTCCACACCCACAACACCAGCGACTACTAGGAGCTCAGGGCCGTTCAAGAAGGACGCTTCGATTGACGCCCCGAGTGCAACGACCGGGGCTACGACCGAGGAGGAGGACGTGGCGGAGGACGATGGGACGACCGTGGCCCTCGCCAGGAGTGGTGTGACCGACCTCGTGAGGATCGCTGGAAGGACCAGCCTCGCGAGGGCGCCTGAAGGGATCAGCCTCGCGAGGACCGCCCGTAGGGTAACGCAGGCCTTCCTCCGCTGCCGCCACTGCCAAGAAGGAATGACGACCATCATCAGGACGAGGGGGCTGGGGGCTTCCAGGAGCCACATTCTATCGCTTGAATCTTGGGCGGAGCTCAGGCCCCAGCCTCTCAGCGCGTCTTCAAGCAGTTTGCTCGCGAGGTGAACGCAGTCCTCCCCAAGCTCGAGGCCACACGCCCGCTCAGGTGATCCAAGTGTGTCATTACCTTCAGCTCGGTAGATCAACTCAAGTGCACGGTTACTGCTGGCGTCCTCCCGATGATCTGTTCCCCAATCATCAGCAACGTGCAAGTCACCAAGACCGTCATCGATGGCGGTGCAGGGCTTAATGTCCTGTCCGTTGAGATGTTCGACAACCTTCAAGTGCCATACGATCAGATCCAGCCTACCAAGCCTTTCTCAGGAGTTACTGACGGTTCCACCACCCCGATAGGACAGGTCCGCCTTCCTGTCACCTTCGGATAGCGTGACAACTACCGCACCGAGCTCGTCGACTTCGACGTCGCCCACATCCACCTGCCGTACAATTCCATCCTCGGGTATCCGGCCCTGGCCAAGTTCATGGCGGTGACCCACCACGGCTACAACGTCCTCAAGATGCCAGGAAGCGGCGGAATCATCACGGTCCCCTGTAAAGAGAGAGATGTGGTGTGCTCCCTCGAGCGTGCCTTCCAAGCTGCATCAATCGAGGACCCAGATAGCAAGGGCGTGAACCCTCCTGAGGCCGTCCCCAAGAAGAAGAAGCAACTGCTCCGCAAAAGGCCTCAAGAGGTCAGCATATCGGGTGGTGTCGCGTCAGGTTCAGCGCCTGTGCTTGGGGCGCCTCCTTCCATCGCATAGGAAGGCACGCCCGGTGCCCTCCTCGGGTAGGGCTCGGGGGCTCTCTTCCAGAGGGCCTCGGACCTCGCCAACATCACGAGGGAGGCGCTTGGGCACCACTTGGAGGCGTGCTTCGCGACACGTTTTCCTCAGGAAGGCAGAGGGCATGGAAAGCCCAACGTTCAAGAGTTCATCGCCAAGACCACTCAGGAGCTTCAGGAAGCTAGGGTCGTGCGCGGCGACCGCCGCCTACCCGGCGCGGCTCCCCATCCAGGCGAGGATGGTGGGCTGCGTGTCTGCGTCAACATCCCAGGGCTCAACCGAGCCGCATCTCAAGAGCGCTTCTGGCCTTCGCGTGTGGGACGCTGCGAGGGTCCGCCGCACAGCTATTCGCATGCCTTTCAGCCTACCGAACGCGGCTGCCACCTACCATCGCACTTGCAGATCATCCTGGCGGCTTAGGAGGCCAGGCACCATCCGGCCCTAGCAGAGATGGGGATGGTCCTCAGGGAACCACCCTGACCCCCAGAGCCTCCTGAGGCTCAGGGCCCCGGTGGCTCGTAAGGGTCGGCCCCTTCACCATGCATCTTCAGCTACCCCAACACCCCCTCTACAACGGAACCAGGTGACATCCCCCAAGTTCATTTCAACTGGGAGCGCCCTCAGGGCTGCATTATTCCCAGGCCGCGTGGGTCCGTCCCTGCGGAATGTATCCCTTTTATGTTTTTAGCTTACCTTGCTGGGGGCGCCCCTTGGGCTGCATCATCCCTAAGCCGCTTGGGTCTGACCCAGTGACATGTACCCATTCTGCATTTACCTAAGATGATTTTCCTTTCATGCCTAATCCACATGTGATTATCACCACTTCGATTGCCACCTACCACGGGAGCTGCTCATGCTGGCATGACACTTGCGCACGGGTCCGTCACTTCAACACCGACAAATCTGAGCAGTCAAGCTCTGGCCCGCAGCAGCCTCGCGCGCGTCACCTCACCAGCCCCTTAGTGCCCTCACCCTTCTTTCGGAGCAACCGATGGCCGGCCGACAATCATAATGGCAACCCGTGCCTTTCTCGTGCTGATTTGGAGGATCCACTTGGGGTCTATAGCGGGCGGCACCGCGAGCTCCTTCTCTTTCCCATGCGATCTGCTTGTGCGTTAAAAAGGGGGCTCCTGATTATCGTGACTCAGGAGCTCTTACTAGCTCTCCAGCCCTCACCCCCTGGCCTTGACCACGGCACCACGACCTGGCATACTGGCGGCGCCCGAGCTCGCTCGAGCGCCGGGACCTGAGGACGTAGAGCACGAAGGAGAGTGCGGGGAAGAAAGGGAAGGTTCGCACGGGCCTAACCTAGCCGCGCCACGGCTGCCGACGCGTGAGTTTGGTGCAACGCAGGGGAAGGACTCCATATTACCAAGATAAGTTTCACGCCTGGAACAGCTAATCGCTATGATGCGGAATTCTCAGTTGATGTGGCTCTGTGACGGCAACGTTGCCTTCCTTTCTCACCTCTCGGCGGCTGCTTGCATGCTAAAGGGGACCTCCTGAGCATCGCGCCTCAGGGGCTCTTACTAGATCTCGGGCTGCTCACCTCCTGGCCTTGACCACGTCATCGTGACCTGGCATACCAGCGATGGTTGCAGCCTGCCTGGGGACCGGGACCTGTCAGTGTAGAGCGCCAAGTCCTCGCCAAGTTAGAAAGGGGGAACTAAGCCGAGATGGAACAAGCACTCACACGATTTCATAATAAGGATAACATCAACAAAAGACATCACGGACCCTTTACATGCCCCCCGGGTTGTTTTTCGATTCCCCGCAGGGAACAAAAGAAGAGAACTTTGAGGAGCCCTAACTACACGCGCCTTCGTGGTCGACGCCATCATCAACAGTGGGCCACGGGAGATCGGCGCCAACCCCATCCAGAGCAGCTGCGGCGACGGCCCAATGCTGCCGCCTTGCTCCGGGCGCGGCGATAGCTCGGGGGTACATAGCTGTCATCGCTTGTCTCCGGAGTCCTGAAGAGCCACTAGAGGAGCGGACGGCGGCCCCAACCCCTGCCGCGTCGATGTCCTGAGTGCCCCCTCCGGGTCAGCACTCCAGGCGGTGGCCTTCCGTGTCGAAGACCTTGAAGGACAACAAGGAAGCGCCATCGTATTTAAAATGGATCACTAGGGCGCCCCCCGTTCGGCAGACCCGGGCAACCTCGCCCCAGCCTCGGGTCGTGAAGATCTTGCCCGGGGAAACGACCTCAACCTCCACTCCGGTCGCCGGGGCACCACAGTCGGCGTGCTGCAGCCAAAGCTCGAGAAGCCCCATCGGCGGCATCTTGGTGGAGAAGAACGAAGAGAAGCGGATCCAGGTGCTTGGAGGCATTGCCGCATGCAGCACGAGCTCGCGAGAGGAGTCTGCGACGTGGACTCCAGGAGCGACAGCGCGCCACCACGGCACGTCGACCATGGCTGCGGTGCGGGCGATGCTGCTCACCGCCCCTTTCTGCGGAGCCCTCGGTGGGGCCGCACTGGGTATTGGGTACCCAGGAGCTGGCCGCTCGCACCAAGACCTCGTCATCTCTAGCCTCATGACCTCGCAACGGCGGCGGTGGACTGGCCTCTTCTTCGGCGGAAGCAGATCGGGTCCGTCCCGAGGAGCCTTCCCCTTCTCTTTGACCGAGAAACTACGAATCGGTGCCATTGGCGTCAAGACTGGAGGTGGAGCAGGGAAGAAGGAGCAGGTGGAGCAGGAAGAGACGGGCGACGGGGGCTCTCGCCCCTCCTCATTTATAGCCCAAGGGAGGCCAACCGTCGACCTCCACGATCACAGGTAATGATAACCTTTTTTGCATGAAGCAGAGACTCGTCAAGTCGGGCAGTTGCTGAGGCAGCGTGGGGAAGCGGAGACGCCCACGTCCAATCAGTCTAAGCCAAGTGGCGCTCGGCACTTGCCCTTTGGCTTTGCCGCTAAGCCAAGTCTAAGCGCGCCTTGGGGCCGGGGGCTACTGTCGGCGTTCTGGGAATGGCGGTCCCCAGACTTGCCTGCCTGCGGCCCGCGGCGTGGCTCCACCAGTGGCCCAGTACGGCCCGTCTTCGTCAACTAACACTCAAGACCCTCGCGAGGGGCCAAGCCTCGCGGGGCGGACGACACAAGGCCTCCTCAGAAGTGGCCTCACCAGGCAGGCTCGCGAGGGGGCGGAGAAATCAAGGAAAGCCATGATGACCAAGGCTAGGCGGGCGCCAGTGTGCGTAGTGTCCTCGTTTCCCCTTTGGTGCTAACGAGGGGAGTGCAGGCGCGGAGTGCCGAGGCATCAGGCAAAGGTTTCCATATCGGTGCAACAAGACCAAGACAAGCAGGACGACATGACAGAGGTCATCGTGGAGCCCAAGACGGCATCACCCCCAGCGCCTTTGACAGACGAAGACCACCTTTAGTCAGGATAGCTTGTACTAGCTGTCCCCTTTCAAAACGGCCGTTGTTGGATCCCTTCCTGCTCAATATTTGTGTCACGCCCAATATGCGACCCTATCCAAAAGGAACTCGAAGGTCCCACCAAGGATAGACCCGCATATTGAAACGCTTTTGCAAGGTGGATATCATTACATGAACATTACATAATAGATGGGGATACATACATAAGACATACAATGCCACACGAATACAACATCACATCATACATAAGGGAACCATCCGGCTACGGATGAAACACAAACAGAAACTCAAACGACATCCACCCTGCTAGCCCAGGCTGCCAACCTGGAACCTATCCCCTGATCGAAGAAGAAGCAGAAGAAGAACTCCAAAACAAGCAAGCATCACTCTCACGTCATGATCATCGCAAAACCTGTACCTGCAACTATTGTTGTAGTAATCTATGAGCCACGCGGACTCAGCAATCCCATTACCATGGGTATGAAGACTAGCAAAGCTTAATGGGAAAGGAAGGGGTAAAGTGGTGAGGTTGCAGCAGCGGCTAAGCAAGTATGGTGGCTAACATACGCAAATGAGAGCAAGAAGAGAAACAAAGGAACGGTCGTGAAGCTAGTAATGATCAAGAGGTGATCCTGAACTCCTACTTACGTCAAACATAACCCAGAAACCGTGTTCACTTCCCGGACTCCGCCGAGAAGAGACCATCACGGCTACACACACGGTTGATGCGTTTTAATTCGGATCTGGTGTCAAGTTATCTACAACCGGACATTAACAAATTCCCATCTGCCACATAACCGCGGGCACGACTCTCGAAAGTTTATACCCTGCAGGGGTGTCCCAACTTAGCCCATGATAAGCTCTCGCGATCAACGAAGGATATACCTTCTCCCAGGAAGACCCGATCAGTCTCGGAATCCCGGTTTACAAGACATTTCAACAATGGTAAAATAAGACCAGCAAGACCGCCCGATGCGCCGACATCCCGATAGCAGCTGCACATATCTCGTTCTCAGGGCAACACCGGATAAGCTAAGCGTACAGGTACCGACGTAACCCAAGTTGCCAAGGGATAGTCCCGCACGGTGCTCTAGTTTGGACCAACACTTAGACAAGCATTGGCCCGGCGGGCTAATAAAGATGACCCTCAAGAGAGCGACTCCCAAGGGAAAAGTAGGTGGTGGTGAGGTAAATGGTAAAACCAAGGTTGGGCCTTGCTGGAGGAGTTTTATTCAAACTGAACTGTCAGGGGGGTCCCATAAATCACCCGACCGTGTAAGGAATGCAAAATCCGGGAACATAACACCGGTATGACGGAAACTAGGGCGGCAAGAGTGGAACAAATCACCAGGCATAAGGCCGAGCCTTCCACCCTTTACCAAATATATAGATGCATTAATAATATAAGAGATATTGTGATATCCCAACATAACCCTGTCCACCATGGAGAAATCTTCAACTTCACCTGCAACTAGCAACGCTATAAGAGGGGCTGAGCAAAAGCGGTAACATAGCCAAGCAACGGTTTGCTAGGAAAGGTGTCAAAGGTTAGAGGTTCATGGCAATTTGGGGAGGCTTGAAGAGCAAATGATAGGTAACGCAGCATAGCGATAGAACGAAGCAACTAGCATAGCAATGATAGTAGTGAGATCCAGGGTAGCGGTCATCTTGCCTGAAATCCCACAAGGAAGAAGAACGAGTCCATGAAGAAGATGAAGCCACGAATGAACCAAGCGTAGACGAACGAATCCTCACGATCGCAACGAAACATGAACTATCGAGAAGAAGCACACAACATGGTAAACACACCACACCTAACAAGACATGATGCACAACAAGCATGATGCATGACAAAGCTAGATGAGGCTACTCATGGCAAGAGATGATGCAAACAAGAACAACACACCAAGGCAAGTTTAAATCAGGCCGGAAACAACATATAACAATTCCGGTAAGTCCTCATATGCATATTTCGAAATTGGTCCAGAACTGAATAAACCTTATGTTCAAGTTGTTAAACAGCAAGTTAAGATGCACCAAGATGATCTACACGAGATTCTAGTCAAGTTACATATAAAGTTCATTTAGTTCGGAGCTACGGCCTAGAAGATATGAGCAAAACAAGTTAAACATGGCATTGATGCAAAATGCACGCAAACATCAAGCAAACACCTCAAAACAAGGATGCAACATGATAATATGAAACTATATGCAAAATCAAGCAAGTTTCATATGGAGCACACTCAAAACGGAGCAACGGTTCAACACATACACTCTATACAAGTCATAACAACAATCTGTCCATAACAGCAACTAGGCATATTGCAAGCATCAAAACAATATGCTACATTATCCCAACGTAATAACAAAAGGCATGGGCATGAAGTACAGGTAAAGCATGACAAAACATGAACACTGAGCTATCTCCAGAAACAACTAGAACATGCTCAAAAGGACATGGAAATATTGCAAATTATAACAGTGTCAGACATTAGCAGAAATATCGTCAGGTTGCAATGTTTAGAGCTATCAAACAACATGTTAGAGGAACTTATCATGGCAAATAAAGGCATACCATGAATCTACTAATTACATAGAACAAAAGTCCCTTACTGACCATGAGCCAAAAGGGCATAGAAAATATGATGGCACCCATGTAAACATGGCAAGTTATATGACAGATTCATACAACAATAAGTAGGCATGTTGGTGAGCTTGAACCACTCACCACAGAGCAATACATGGCATGGAAAGGCAACCAACAACAAGAAGACATGTTTATGAAGCTAAGAATGGCAAGAGCAAGTTCATAGGGTGCATGGATCACTAGAAAAACACATGGCCAAAACTGAACTTCATGTTAACAGGATGACAACAACATTATTTAGCATGTTTGGAGCAAGATTACAACATTTACAGCAGACTATAAATGCAACCAGGGGCATGAGGGGATAGAGCAAGACATGTACAACAAAACATCCTTAGTGAACATCTCCAGATTATGCACGAAATGACTTGTAGCCGCAGGCTTACATAGCAACAAAATGTAACAGAATCAGCCTAGCAAAACAGTAACAGCAAGTACCCCACTTAACAAGCTTGATGCACTCACTACACAAGTCACAAAAATACATGGATCGCACCACTGGAAAGATGGCATGGCATAGATCAAAACACATGTAGACATCAACCTCATAGGATGCACACATCAAACATGGCAAAAATGACAAATGAGCATGTTATAACAGTCCAGCAGATTAACATCAACATGCACTCTTCCAACAGAGTTTCAGGCATCAAGATGAGCTCAAATGGAAATGATGCAATGCGGAGGAATTAAGTACTCGTCGAGACGAACAATTTGACATATTACACGCACGAAACGGAGTAGTATACATGGAGTTATGATGCGTTGAACATGGCATGATAATGCTAAAAACTAGGGACTTAGAGAAATCGGGGGCAACCTCCAAGATCCGGATCTGGATCTGGCGTGTTCCACGAGGGCGGCCGGAGCATCGCCAGAGTTGGGGCCAGGGTGGCCGGCGACGAGGAAGGAGGCCGGAGAGGGGGGCGAGGCGAGGCGGCGGGGCACGGGGCACCGGGCCGGCGGCGCTCGAGGCCGGCGGCGGGGCAGGAGGCCGGCGGCGGGCGCGACGCCGGCGGGCGACGGGGAGGCGCCGGCGCGGACGACGACGGCCGGGGTGGCGCGGAGGCT
>NC_057807.1:167438081-167510400 GCF_018294505.1 Triticum aestivum | reverse complement strand
GGCAGCACCCGCAGCGGCGGCGGCGGCGGGTTGGGCCCCGCGGGCCGGATCCGGGCTCGGTGGGCCTGGCGCGGCGGAGGAGAGAGAGAGGGCCGGCGGTGGCGACGTGGCGGCCTGCGATTTGTCGGGGGCGGCGGGCAGACACATCCGGCACGGGATGGACATGTCCGGCGGCGCGAGAGGAGCGGGGCTAGGGTTTCATGTGCGATTTGGACGGGGAGGGACACATATTTATAGGTAGAGGGAGCTAGGAGAGTCCAAATGGGGTGCGGTTTTCGCCCACACGATCGTGATCGAACGACCGAGAGCATGGAGGGGAGTTTGCTGGGTTTTGGGCCACTTTGGAAGGGGTGTTGGGCTGCAACACAAAGAGGGCTTTACGGTTACCCAGTTAAATGTTGGAGTATCAAACGACCTCCAAATGGCACGAAACTTGACAAGCGGTCTACTGGTGCTATACCAAGGCTGCTTGGCAAACCTCGGTCCATTCCGAGAACGTTTAATACCCGCTCGCAATGAGAGACAAAAAGGGGACACCGGAGGACATAGGAGTGCCGGATTACAAAACGGACAACGGGGAAATGCTCGGATGCATGAAACGAACACGAATGTGAAATGAGATGCACATGACGACATGATATGAAATGCATAAGATGACATGGCAAAGTGCAACACGCAAGCAAATGACAAGGCAACGATGGCGAATAACTAGCGGACACCTGACGCAATGAATCCGGGGCATTACAATTTGAAGAGAGGACCAGTGCCTCTATAAATAGGGCTAGCCACCACAGTAGAAGGGACGGATCGATTCCTCCCCAACACACCTCACCAGCTCAAGAACACCTCTTCTCAGGAGGCTGTTCTTCCCAAGAGGCAATCCACCACCACCACACAGGAGTAGGGTATTACACCACAATAGTGGCCCAATCCTGTATAAACCTTGTGTCTCTTGTGCTGTGAGTTCATCTAGCTAAGCTTAGCTATCGCGGCGAGGCTGAGAGCAAGATTCTGTAGGGGAAATCTTCGTGCACACCCCAGTGTTCAAACCTGAAGGGTTTTGCCGGAACCCGAAATCCGACAGACTCATGAGCATCGCGTCTCAGGAGCCTAACTGGTCACGTAGCCCCTCACCCCTTGGGCTCGTCCTGGTGATCCGGACGACCAAACGGCGGCTGAGGTACTTCACCAAGAGGGCATCCCGGCGCCTCCCCTAGGAGCCTGGTGTCTTGGAGGAGTGGCTCTTTAGGCCGTCGGCAGCTCCCCCCCCGTTCCCAAGCCGGTGCTGCCTCGGGAGGAGCTGCCCGCGGCACCCACCATGGGCGCCCCAGCCTGTGGCCCGGCTTCGGGGGCCCGTGTGCTCCTCGTGCTCGAGCCTTAGGAGGGGTGCTAGACCGAGGTATTCAAGGCCTACCTGCTTCAGGGCACCCTGCCGGAGAAGGAAGAGGATGCAGAGCGGGTGGCCTGCCAAGCCACTGCATACTGTATCCAGGACGGTGAGCTTTACCGAAGGCGCCTGAACAATGTCTCCCAATAGTGCATCTCCAAGGAGCAGGGGGTACAGGCTGCTGGCCGACATTCATGGCGGGGATTGCAGGCATCATTCCTCATCACGCACCCTCATGGGCAAGGCATTCCGCAACGGGTTCTACTGGCCCATGACGCTTAACGACGCCACTGAACTAGTAAGATCTTGTGAAGCCTATCAATTCCATGCTAAGCAGATCCACCAGCCCGCTCAGGGCCTCTAGACCATCCCGCTCACATGGCAATTCGCGGTCTCAGGGTTGGACATCTTGGACCCGTTTCCTCGAGCGCCCTAGGGCTACCGCTACCTCTACGTCGCCATCGACAAGTTCACCAAATGGGCGGAAGTGGAAGTTGTCCGCACCATTCCGGCCGGCTCTGGGGTCAAGTTCATCAAGGGCCTCATGAGCCGCTTCGGGGTGTGTAGGACCTTGAAGTACGTCTAGAGGGGGGGGGTGATTAGACTAGTTGACCAATTAAAAACTTAACCTTTTCCTAATTTTAGAGTTTGGCAGATTTTAGCTATCTTTGGACAAGTCAAGCAATCATCACACAATGCAAGCAAGCATGCAAAGAGTATATGAGCAGCAGAAATTAAGGCATGCAACTTGCAAGAATGTAAAGGGAAGGGTTTGGAGGATTCAAACGCAATTGGAGACACGGATGTTTTTGGCGTGGTTCCGATAGGTGGTGCTATCGTACATCCACGTTGATGGAGACTTCAACCCACGAAGGGTAATGGTTGCGCGAGTCCATGGAGGGCTCCACCCACGAAGGGTCCACGAAGAAGCAACCTTGTCTATCCCACCATGGCCGTCGCCCACGAAGGACTTGCCTCACTAGCGGTGGATCTTCACGAAGTAGGCGATATACTTGCCCTTACAAACTCCTTGGTTCAACTCCACAATCTTGTCGGAGGCTCCCAAGTGACACCTAGCCAATCTAGGAGACACCACTATCCAAGAAGTAACAAATGGTGCGTTGATGATGAACTCCTTGCTCTTGTGCTTCAAATGATAGTCTCCCTAACACTCAACTCTCTCTCATGGGATTTGGATCTGGTGGAAAGAAGATTTGAGTGGAAAGCAACTTGGGGAAGGCTAGAGATCAAGATTCATATGGTAGGAATGGAATATCTTGGCCTCAACACATGAGTAGGTGGTTCTCTCTCAGAAATGGTAAGTTGGAAGTGTAGGTTTAGTCTGATGGCTCTCTCCACGAATGAAGAGGAGGTGGAGGGGTATATATAGCCTCCACACGAAATCTAACCGTTAAACACAATTTACCAAACTCAGTGGGACCGAATCAACAAACTCGGTCAGACCGATTTAGTAAACCTAGTGACTGTTAGGATTTTTGGTGGGACCGACATGCAACTTGGTAGGACCGATATGGTTAGGGTTTGGGTATAACGTAATCTCAGTGAGACCGATTACACAAACTCGGTGAGACCGATTTTGGTAATAAGCTTTCCAGAGAGTTGGTCAGGTAAACTCGGTGGGACCGATTCGCTCATTTCGGTGAGACCGAAATGTTACGGAAGGGAAACAGGGAGTTTACATTGCAATCTCGATGGGACTGATCGCTCACTACGGTTATACCGAAACGTTACGAAGGGAAACAGAGAGATTACAATCCCATCTCGGTGAGACCGAGATTGTTGGGGAACGTAGTAATTTCAAAAAAATTCCTACGCACACGCAAGATCATGGTGATGACATAGCAACGAGAGGGGAGAGTGCTGTCTACCTACCCTCGTAGACCATAAGCGGAAGTGTTAGCACAACGCGGTTGATGTAGTCGTACGTCTTCACGATCCGACCGATCCAAGCACCGAACGTACGGGGCCTCCGAGTTCAGCACACGTTCAGCTCGATGACGATCTCCGGCCTCCGATCCAGCGAAGCTCCGGAGATGAGTTCCGTCAGCACGACGGTGTTGTGACGATGATGATGTTCTACCGGCGCAGGGCTTCGCCTAAACTCCGCGACGATATGACCGAGGTGGAATATGGTGGAGGGGGGCACCGCACATGGCTAAGGAATGATCCGTAGATCAACTTGTGTGTCTATGGGGTGCCCCCCTGCCCCTGTATATAAAGGAGCAAGGGGGGAGGCCGGCCGGCCCCTTGGGGCGCGCCAAGGAGGAGGAATCCTCCTCCTAGTAGGAGTAGGACTCCTCCTTTCCTACTCCTACTAGGAGGGGGAAGGAAGGGGGAGAGGGGGAAGGAAAGGGGGGGGGGGCGCCGCCCCCCCTCCTAGTCCAATTCGGACCAGAGGGGGGAGGGGGCGCGTGGTCCATGCTTGCCGCCCCTCTCTCCTTTCCCCTAAGGCCCATAAGGCCCAATACTCTCCCGGGGGGTTCCGGTAACCCCTCTGGCACTCCGGTTTTCTCCGAAATCATCCGAAACACTTCCGGTGTCCGAATATAGTCGTCCAATATATCAATCTTTATGTCTCGGCCATTTCGAGACTCCTCGTCATGTCCGTGATCACATCCGGGACTCCGAACAAACTTCGGTACATCAAAGCTTATGAACTCATAATAAAACTGTCATCGTAACGTTAAGCGTGCGGACCCTACGGGTTCGAGAACTATGTAGACATGACCTAGAACCATTCTCGGTCAATAACCAATAGCGGGACCTGGATGCCCATATTGGTTCCTACATATTCGATGAAGATCTTTATCGGTCAAACCGCATAACAACATACGTTGTTCCCTTTGTCATCGATATGTTACTTGCCCGGGATTTGATCGTCGGTATCCAATACCTAGTTCAATCTCGTTACCGGCAAGTTTCTTTACTCGTTCCGTAATACATCATCTTATAACTAACTCATTAGTTACAATGCTTGCAAGGCTTAGGTGATGAGTATTACCGAGAGGGCCCAGAGATACCTCTCCGACAATCGGAGTGACAAAACCTAATCTCGAATTATGCCAACCCAACATGTACCTTCAGAAACACCTGTAGAGTACCTTTATAATCACCCAGTTACGTTCTGACGTTTGGTAGCACACAAAGTGTTCTTCCGGTAAACGGGAGTTGCACAATCTCATAGTTGCAGGAACTTTGTATAAGTCATGAATAAAGCAATAGCAATATACTAAACGATCAAGTGCTAGGCTAACGGAATGGGTCATGTCAATCACATCATTCTCCTAATGATGTGATCCCATGAATCAAATGACAACACATGTCTATGGTTAGGAAACATAACCTTCTTTGATTAATGAGCTAGTCAAGTAGAGGCATACTAGTAACTATATGTTTGTCTATGTATTCACACATGTATCATGTTTCCGGTTAATACAATTCTAGCATGAATAATAAACATTTATCATGATATGAGGAAATAAATAATAACTTTATTATTGCCTCTAGGGCATATTTCCTTCAGTCTCCCACTTGCACTAGAGTCAATAACCTAGATTACATAGTAATGATTCTAACACCCATGGAGTCTTGGTGCTGATCATGTTTTGCTCGTGAGAGAGGCTTAGTCAACGACTCTGCAACATTCAGATCCGTATGTATCTTGCAAATCTCTATGTATCCCACTTGGACTTGGTCCCGAATGAAATTGAAGCGTCTCTTGATGTGTTTGGTCCTCTTGTGAAATCTGGATTCCTTTGCCAAGGCAATTGCACCAGTATTGTCACAGAAGATCTTCATTGGTCCCGATGCACTAGGTATGACACCTAGATCGGAAATGAACTCCTTCATCCAGACTCCTTCATTTGCTGCTTCCGAAGCAGCTATGTACTCCGCTTCACATGTAGATCCCGCCACGACGCTTTGTTTAGAACTGAACCAACTTACAGCTCCACCGTTTAATAAAAACACGTATCCGGTTTGCGATTTAGAATCGTCCGGATCAGTGTCAAAGCTCGCATCGACGTAACCATTTACGACTAGCTCTTTGTTACCTCCATATACGAGAAACATATCCTTAGTCCTTTTCAGGTATTTCAGGATGTTCTTGACCGCTGTCCAGTGATCCACTCCTGGATTACTTTGGTACCTTCCTGCCAAGCTTATTGCTAAGCATACGTCAGGTCTGGTACACAGCATTGCATACATGATAGAGCCTATGGCTGAAGCATAGGGAACATTTTCATTTTCTCTCTATCTTCTGCTGTGGTCGGGCATTGAGTTTGACTCAACTTCACACCTTGTAGCACAGGCAAGAATCCTTTCTTTGCCTGATCCATTTTGAACTTTTTCAAAATTTTGTCAAGGTATGTGCTTTGTGAAAGTCCTATTAAGCGTCTTGATCTATCTCTATAGATCTTGATGCCCAATATGTAAGCAGCTTCACCGAGGTCTTTCATTGAAAAACTTCTATTCAAGTATCCCTTTATGCTATCCAGAAATTCTATATCATTTCCAATTAATAATATGTCATCTACATATAAAATTAGAAATGCTACAGAGCTCCCACTCACTTTCTTGTAAATATAGGCTTCTCCAAAAGTCTGTATAAAACCATATGCTTTGATCACACTATCAAAGCGTTTATTCCAACTCCGAGATGCTTGCACCAGTCCATAAATGGAACGCTGGAGCTTGCACACTTTGTTAGCACCTTTTGGATCAACAAAACCTTCCGGCTGCATCATATACAACTCTTCTTCTAGAAATCCATTCAAGAATGCAGTCTTGACATCCATTTGCCAAATTTCATAATCATGAAATGCAGCAATAGCTAACATGATTCGGACAGACTTAAGCATCGCTACGGGTGAGAAAGTCTCATCGTAGTCAACCCCTTGAACTTGTCGAAAACCTTTTGCAACAAGTCGAGCTTTATAGACAGTAACATTACCATCAGCGTCAGTCTTCTTCTTAAAGATCCATTTATTTCTCAATGGCTTGCCGATCATCGGGCAAGTCAACCAAAGTCCATACTTTGTTTTCATACATGGATCCCATCTTAGATTTCATGGCTTCTAGCCATTTTGCGGAATCTGGGCTCATCATCGCTTCCTCATAGTTCATAGGTTCATCATGGTCAAGCAACATGACTTCTAGAATAGGATTACCGTACCACTCTGGTGCGGATCTTACTCTGGTAGAAACTTGATCTGAAGTTTCATGATCATTATCATTAGCTTCCTCACTAATTGGTGTAGTTGTCACAGGAACCGGTTATCGTGATGAACTACTTTCCAATAAGGGAGTAGATACAGTTATCTCATCAAGTTCTACTTTCCTCCCACTCACTTCTTTCGAGAGAAACTCCTACTCTAGAAAGGATCCATTCTTAGCAACGAATGTCTTGCCTTCGGATCTGTGATAGAAGGTGTACCCAACAGTCTCTTTTGGGTATCCTATGAAGACACATTTCTCCGATTTAGGTTCGAGCTTATCTGGTTGAAGTTTCTTCACATAAGCATCGCAGCCCCAAACTTTAAGAAACGACAACTTTGGTTTCTTGACAAACCACAGTTCATAAGGCGTCGTCTCAACGGATTTTGATGGTGCCCTATTTAACGTGAATGCGGCTGTCTCTAAAGCATAACCCCAAAACGATAGCGGTAAATCAGTAAGAGACATCATAGATCGCACCATATCAAGTAAATTACGATTACGACGTTCAGACACACCATTTCATTGTGGTGTTCCAGGTGGCGTGAGTTGTGAAACTATTCCACATTGTTTCAAGTGTAGGCCAAACTCGTAACTCAAATATTCACCTCCACGATCAGATCGTAGAAACTTTATTTTCTTGTTACGATGATTTTCCACTTCACTCTAAAATTCTTTGAACTTTTCAAATGTTTCAGACTTGTGTTTCATCAATTAGATATACCCATATCTGCTCAAATCATCTGTGAAGGTGAGAAAATAACGATACCCGCCGCGAGCCTCGACATTCATTGGACCACAAACATCAGTATGTATGATTTCCAACAAATCAGTTGCTCGCTCCATAGTTCCAGAGAACGGCATTTTAGTCATCTTGCCCATAAGGCACGGTTCGCAAGTACCAAGTGATTCATAATCAAGTGATTCCAAAAGCCCATCAGTATGGAGTTTCTTCATGCGTTTTACACCGATATGACCCAAACGGCAGTGCCATAAATAAGTTGCACTATCATTATCAACTCTACATCTTTTGGTTTCAACACTATGAATATGTGTATCACTACTATCGAGATTCAATAAAAATAGACCACTCTTCAAGGGTGCATGACCATAAAAGATATTACTCATATAAATAGAACAACCATTATTCTCTGATTTAAATGAATAACCGTCTCGCATCAAACAAGATCCAGATATAATGTTCATGCTCAACGCTGGCACCAAATAACAATTATTCAAGTCTAAAACTAATCCCGAAGGTAGATGTAGAGGTAGCGTGCTGACCACGATCATATCGACTTTGGAACCGTTTCCCATGCGCATCGTCACCTCGTCCTTGGCCAGCGCTCGCTTATTCTATAGTCCCTGTTTCGAGTTGCAAATATTAGCAATAGAACCAGTATCAAATACCCAGGTGCTACTACGAGCTCTAGTTAGGTACACATCAATAACATGTATATCACATATACCTTTGTTTACTTTGCCATCCTTCTTATCCGCTAAATACTTGGGGCAGTTCCACTTCCAGTGACCAGTATGCTTGCAGTAGAAGCACTCAGTTTCAGGCTTAGGTCCAGACTTGGGTTTCTTCTCTTGAGCAGCAACTTGCTTGCTGTTCTTCTTGAAGTTCCCCTTCTTCTTCCCTTTGCCCTTTTTTTTTGAAACTAGTGGTCTTGTTGACCATCAACACTTGATGCTCCTTCTTGATTTCTACCTCCGCAGCTTTTAGCATTGCGAAGAGCTCGGGAATAGTCTTATTCATCCCTTGCATATTATAGTTCATCACAAATCTCTTGTAGCTTGGTGGCAGTGATTGGAGAATCCTGTCAATGACACTATCATCCGGAAGATTAACTCCCAGTTGAATCAAGTGATTATTATACCCAGACATTTTGAGTATATGCTCACTGACAGAACTATTCTCCTCCATCTTGCAGCTGTAGAACTTATTGGAGACTTCATATCTCTCAATCTAGGCATTAGCTTGAAATATTAACTTCAACTCCTGGAACATCTCATATGCTCCATGACATTCAAAACGTCATTGAAGGCCCGGTTCTAAGTTGTAAAGCATGGCACACTGAACTATAGAGTAGTCATCAGCTTTGCTCTGCCAGACGTTCTTAATGTCATCAGTTGCATCAGCAGCAGGCCTGGCACCCAGCGGTGCTTCCAGGACGTAACTTTTCTGTGCAGCAATGAGGAGAATCCTCAGGTTACGGACCCAGTCCGTGTAATTTCTACCATCATCTTTCAACTTTGCTTTCTCAAGGAACGCATTAAAATTCAACGGAACAACATCACGAGCCATCTATCTACAAACAAACATAGACAAGCAAAATACTAGCATGTACTAAGTTCATGATAAATTTTAGTTCAATTAATCATATTACTTAAGAACTCCCAGTTAGACAGACATCTCTCTAGTCATCTAAGTGATTACGTGATCCAAATCAACTAAACCATAACCGATCATCACGTGAGATGGAGTAGTTTTCAATGGTGAACATCACTATGTTGATCATATCTACTATATGATTCACGCTCGACCTTTCGGTCTCCGTGTTCCGAGGCCATATCTGCATATGCTAGGCTCGTCAAGTTTAACCTGAGTATTCCGCGTGTGCAAAACTGGCTTGCACCCGTTGTAGATGGACGTAGAGCTTATCACACCCGATCATCACATGGTGTCTGGGCACGACAAACTTTGGCAACGGTGCATACTCAGGGAGAACACTTCTTGATAATTTTTAGTGAGAGATCATCTTAAAATGCTACCGTCAATCAAAGCAAGATAACATGCATAAAGGATAAACATCAGATGCAATCAATATAAGTGATATGATATGGCCATCATCATCTTGTGCTTGTGATCTCCATCTCCGAAGCACCGTCGTGATCACCATCGTCACCGGCGTGACACCTTGATCTCCATCGTAGCATCATTGTCGTTACGCCATCTATTTCTTCTACGACTATCGCTACCACTTAGTGATAAAGTAAAGCAATTACAGGGCGTTTGCATTTCATACAATAAAGCGACAACCATATGGCTCCTGCCAGTTGCCGATAACTTCGGTTACAAAACATGATCATCTCATACAATAAAATATAGCATCACGTCTTGGCCATATCACATCACAACATGCCCTGCAAAAACAAGTTAGACGTCCTCTACTTTATTGTTGCAAGTTTTACGTGGCTGCTACGGGCTTAAGCAAGAACCAATCTCACCTACGCATCAAAACCACAACGATAGCTTGTCAAGTTGATGCTGTTTTAACCTTCGCAAGGACCGGGCGTAGCCACACTCGGTTCAACTAAAGTTGGAGAAACTGACACCCGCCAGCCACCTGTGTGCAAAGCACGTCGGTAGAACCAGTCTCGCGTAAGCGTACGCGTAATGTCGGTCCGGGCCGCTTCATCCAACAATACCGCCGAACCAAAGTATGACATGCTGGTAAGCAGTATGACTTATATCGCCCACAACTCACTTGTGTTCTACTCGTGCATATAACATCAAACCATAAAACCTATGCTCGGATGCCACTATTGGGGAACGTAGTAATTTCAACAGTTTTCCTACGCACACGCAAGATCATGGTGATGACATAGCAACAAGAGGGGAGAGTGCTGTCTACGTACCCTCGTAGACCGTAAGCGGAAGCGTTAGCACAACGCGGTTGATGTAGTCGTACGTCTTCACGATCCGACCGATCCAAGCACCGAACGTACGGGGCCTCCGAGTTCAGCACACGTTCAGCTCGATGACGATCTCCGGCCTCCGATCCAACGAAGCTCCGGAGATGAGTTCCGTCAGCACGACGGCGTGGTGACGATGATGATGTTCTACCGGCGCAGGGCTTCGCCTAAACTCCGCGACGATATGACCGAGGTAGAATATGGTGGAGGGGGGCACCGCACACGGCTAAGGAACGATCCGTAGATCAACTTGTGTGTCTATGGCGTGCCCCCTGCCCCCGTATATAAAGGAGCAAGGGGGGAGGCCGGCCGTCCCCTTGGAGCGCGCCAAGGAGGAGGAATCCTCCTCCTAGTAGGAGTAGGACTCCTCCTTTCCTACTCCTACTAGGAGGGGGAAGGAAGGAGGAGAGGGCGAAGGAAAGGGGGGGCGCCGCCCCCCCCCCCTCCTAGTCCAATTCGGACCAGAGGGGGGAGGGGCGCGCGGCCCATGCTGGCCGCCCCTCCCTCCTTTCCCCTAAGGCCCATAAGGCCCAATACTCTCCCGGGGGGTTCCGGTAACCCCTTCGGCACTCCGGTTTTCTCCGAAATCATCCAGAACACTTCCAGTGTCCGAATATAGTCGTCCAATATATCAATCTTTACGTCTTGACCATTTCAAGACTCCTCGTCATGTCCGTGATCACATCCGGGACTCCGAACAAACTTCGGTACATCAAAGCTTATGAACTCATAATAAAACTGTCATCGTAACGTTAAGCGTGCGGACCCTACGGGTTCAAGAACTATGTAGACATGATCTAGAACCATTCCCGGTCAATAACCAATAGCGGGACCTGGATGCCCATATTGGTTCCTACATATTCTACGAAATCTTTATTGGTCAAACCGCATAACAACATACGTTGTTCCCTTTGTCATCGGTATGTTACTTGCCCGAGATTTGATCGTCGGTATCCAATACCTAGTTCAATCTCATTACCGGCAAGTCTCTTTACTCGTTCCGTAATACATCATATTATAACTAACTCATTAGTTACAATGCTTGCAAGGCTTAGGTGATGAGTATTACCGAGAGGGCCCAGAGATACCTCTCCGACAATCGGAGTGACAAAACCTAATCTCGAATTATGCCAACCCAACATGTACCTTCGGAAACACCTGTAGAGTACCTTTATAATCACCCAGTTACATTGTGACGTTTGGTAGCACACAAAGTGTTCTTCCGGTAAACGGGAGTTGCACAATCTCATAGTTGCAGGAACTTTGTATAAGTCATGAAGAAAGCAATAGCAATATACTAAATGATCAAGTGCTAGGCTAACGGAAAGGGTCATGTCAATCACATCATTCTCCTAATGATGTGATCCCATTAATCAAATGACAACACATGTCTATGGTTAGGAAACATAACCATCTTTGATTAATGAGCTAGTCAAGTAGAGGCATACTAGTGACTATATGTTTGTCTATGTATTCACACATGCATCATGTTTCCGGTTAATACAATTCTAGCATGAATAATAAACATTTATCATGATATGAGGAAATAAATAATAACTTTATTATTGCCTCTAGGGCATATTTCCTTCAGAGATCCCTATCGGTGAGACCGATTTGCCTAGGGTTTGTGGCAGTGGCTATGACATTTGAACTCAGTGGCGCCGAATAGAAAGAATCGGTGGGACCAATTTTGACTTTGGGATTAGGTCATATGTGGATGTGAGAAAGTAGTTGAGGGTTTTTGGAGCATATCACTAAGCACTTGAAGCAAGAGGCTCATTAAGCAACACCTCATCCCTCCTTGATAGTATTGGCTTTTCCTATAGACGCAATGTGATCTTGGATCACTAAAAAGTAAAATGAAGAGTCTTGAGCTTTTGAGCTTGAGCCAATCCTTTGTCCTTAGTATTTTGAGGGATCCACTTTCATCATCCATGCCATGCCATTCATTGAGCTTTCCTGAAATAATAGTCTTGGAATAGCATTAGCTCAATGAGCTATATGTTGTTATGAATTACCAAAACCACCTAGGGATAGGTGCACTTTCAATCTCCCCCTTTTTGGTAATTGATGACAACACATAGATCAAAGCTTCAACAAATGATAATAAGATTGAAAAACATCGTCTCTTTGAGAAGTATGTGATAAGCAAGAGCTCCCCCTAAATTTGTGCATAGTTTAAGATTTGCTTGGACTGCAAATGCACAAGGAATTAGGCTCATGGGTTACTCTTCCATGTCACATACATCTTGGTGCAGTGCTCAAAATAATAAAGATTGAATACATGCACTCATAACCAAGCAACGTGAATGATCATATAAGGATAGGTAAGATAATATCATCTAGCAAGCATAAGTGTAGCTTATGATCAAACACATGATCATCAATGTCTCACAGATAATAGCATAGTATCTCAAGCAATCAAAAGCAAACAAAGTTTAACCACCAAGGCAAGAGAGAACAAAAAGCAACACTCTCTCTCTCTCGAAGCCTATGATCTATACATTTTTCTCCCCCTTTGGCAACAAGTTACCAAAAAGTTCATAGAAAATGAATAGTGCTAGATCGACTCTCAGGCTTGATCTTCAGGTGGTGGTGTAGAGATGGCTCCTTGGACGAAGGCTTCAGTTGAGGTGGATGGAGCTGGAGGAGTTGGTGCTGGAGCTGGTTGCACTGGAGCTGTAGGAGCTATAGCTGGTGCAGATGATGTGGCTCTGGTGTCTGTCACAGGCACTGCAGCTGATCTGTGAGCTCTAGGCACTCTAGAAAATGCATCAGTGGTTGTCTTGCCCTTCCTCTCCTGCATGTCATCCTGTAGCTGCTCCACAACTGACTGGATCTCAGTTACTTTGACATCTAGATCATAGAATTTTTGTTCCATGATTCTTTCCAGGCTCTCCTGGTTTTGAGTTAGAGTGGCCAACCCCTTCTCAATCTTCAGAGTTGATGCTATCAAGTAACCAAGTTGCTCCTCCTTGTTCTTCAAAAAGTACTCAGATGCCTCCTCTTGAGTTGGCATCTTGGCAGCCTTCTCTTTCTTTGCTTTCTCCTTCTTCTCTTGAGCTTGCACTGATGATGGTTCATTCTCATTCATCACAACTTGATTGTCCTCAAAGTCTGGATAGATAGGAAAATGTTCCTTGTCCAGCAAGTATGTGTATGTGCCCATCTTTGAGTTAATCAACTCCTGAATCTGTGGGGCATACCCACAACTTCTCTTCTGGTCTGCTGCTGTCCTCTTAATGGTCTCAACAATGAGGCTCATGACTTTGAATTTTTGTGGCACATCAAACAAGTGTAGTAAGTTGATAGCATGCCCTCTAATCATGTTATGGTCACCTGCCTTGGGTAAAAGAGTGTGCCTTAGGATCCAGTTGATCGTTGGCAGCCCTGACAGAAGAAAATGAACTGACCCAAACTTATGTGTCTCAACTGCAACATCTAGGATTTCCTTATACATATGAGCCATGATATTGTGATCTATCTTCTTCCTGGCATAGACATCCAAGTCATCTTCACTCTCCTTTTGGGCATTGATCAAATTTGCCCATTCCTCAATGGTTGACTGGTACCTTGTACCTTCAGACATCCAAACTATCCTACCATCTGGATAGAAGTGTGCTGTGGAGTAGAATTGCATAATGAGCTCATCATTCCACTTTGTGAGCTTCTGCCCAACAAAGTCTGCAACTCCACAAGCAATGAAACTGTCTTGCACTCCAGGATAGTGTTCTTCATTTTCCTTCATGTAGGTCTAGTCGACCCACCTCATATCACACACTATAGGTTTCCTGTCCAACAGCACTGTCTCATAGAAATCCTGCTGTTCCTTAGTGTGGAACCTGTAATCAACAGCAGTCCTTCTCCTGGTAGCATATGGATCTGACAACCTCCACAGTTTGAGTCCTGCATCCTTTCTTAACTTCAAGTTCTCATCCACAGGATGAGCATCATTGTGGTCTGGAATCTTGGGCTTCAGCTTCCTCAGGAGTTGTCCTTCATCATCTTCCTCATCAGCAACTTCGGGCACTGGGGCCTTGTTCTTCTCAGCAGCTGGAATACTCCTGGTATTCCTCTTGGGTGCAATCTTGGGCTTGGGGGCAGCTTTGGGTGCTTCTTTGGGCTTTGATGATGCAACCCCTGACTTTATAGCATCACCCATCAGCTTTTGTGCCTTGGGTGCTGGTGCAGCAACCTATTCTTCCTCTTCCTTAGAGTCTCTCCTCATAGAGGGGTTGCCAAGAACCTTGGCAGTAGTGGTTCTGACTCTCTTCTTCTTCTTATCTTGACCAACAGCTTCATCCTCTGACTTAATGGTAAACTTCATGGTTTCTCCAGTGGGAACTTCCTTGGGTTTGGAAGTGGTAACTCTCCTTGCAGGTGCCTCTTTGGGATCTGGCTTTTCAGGCACTTGAGTTGATCCTCTGACCTTCAGCATAGGTGTACTCTTGGCAGGGACGTTCCTATTGAGTCCAGGCTTTGTGTTCTTTGCTGAGGCACACTCCTTTTTGAGCACTACCTTCTTGGAAGTAGCCTCATCTTCTTCTGCCATATAATCCTCATCCTTAGATTTTGAGGTTCTCTTCTTCCTTGTTCTGGTGGTAGCTTTAGGCAAATTGCTTGGGGTGCTCCTGCTGCCATCATCTGAAGTGCTAGAGGGACTAGTGCCCTCACTCATGTGATTGTGCTCTTCTGACTTGTTCTGACTATCACTTTGGTCTGACATGCTGCCAACACTGACTGCTGACCCTGTGAATAGTTATAGATGAGATAGAATGGATGAGCATCACAAAATGCAGAGATTTTTGCAAAAGAATGATTCAAAAACTTAGTTTTAGTTTTCCACAGAAAGCATTTCGGATCAACCGATTTTCAAACTCGGTGATACCGAAGCAGTTTTGGAACCTAAACTAGTGAACTCGGTCAGACCGAGTCACAGTTCGGTGGCACCGAGACTGCTAGGGTTTCACAAAGTTTTAAAATCGGTCACACCGATTAGCAATTCTCGGTCAAACCGAGAGTTACTAGTGCAATTGCGTTAGCCAAATCGGTGGGACCGAGGTTTTCAACCTGGTTGGTCCGAGATGGTTTTGGCGGAAACCTAACCCTAAATTTTCAAATCGCATCTATTCTAAGGATTGTATTGACTGGATAGGAGTGTTTCAATCGTGGCAAGAATCATAATGAACACAATGTGCTAGGAATCGGACGGGGATAGCACTGTGATCGAGTCCATACCCTAGCTTGGCGATGAACTCGCTACGGCGGCAATGGCGGGGGTGAATTCCATTGTCGGCGGCGGGGACCAGCGACAGGAGGTGGCTGGCGACGAGGAGACGATCCGGAGACCTAGTAGGCAGAGTGACCTATGCGCGGGCAAAGAGATTCGGAGAAAGTTTTCCAAATTTTGCCCGTGAGTATATATAGCCCGACACTGTTGGTGTGACCGAGTGGAACAACTTGTTGGCACCGAGATGCATAACTCTATACAGTTACAGCAACTCGGTGTGACCTAAAAGTTCAAATCGGTTGCACCGAGATTGAAAACCTAGATCGACTTAGTGATCTCGGTAGGACCGAAATGGAGGAATCGGTCAGACCGAGAATCACAAAGAAGTTTTGGAAGTTTAAGTCTATGACGAATCGGGGATTCTGAGTGCTCCTCACACAGAGTGGTTCGAATCTGACTTGATCAAATTTTTTGATGTAGCATGAATAGAGTTTGAGACAAGAAAAGCATAGATAGCTAGAGAAGGTTCTTAGGCATTCTTGTCCATCCACTTGGCCAAGGAAAAAGAACCCAAACAATCAAAGCAACAAGTGGATGTCCTTGAATGAGTAAAATATGCAACCAACATGCTCACACAATAAAATGGCAAATGAAATATGTGGCAAAGCATGCACAACCAATTCTAGCATCTATCAAACAGTTGGCGATGACTAGGTCATCTATATATGAGTATATTGACTTAGGAGTGAAATGAGAACATTTGATCATGGGTCATACTCATCGTTTAAGCTCAAGTGGGGTTACCACTTTTACATAATGCATTGATGTGTTCACACCATTAGAGTTGCTTTGACTCAATTCTTAGAGTTAAGCTCCCCCTAGATGTGAGATCCCCCCTTAGAGGGATGAACTAACCTTCGGTTTTGTCGATGATGACTTCATGTAGGTGTTGAAGATGTGGATGCTCAATGTTGATGTAGATCATTTGGAGCAATCCTTTGGAGTGAGTTGCACTTTCAACATACCTACATGGGTAGTCCCACAAGGAAAAAACAAGAATATCCATAGACATAGAGTGATGCACACACAAGATGATGTCCATGAAATCATTAGGTTACCTTGTCCCTTGCCTTACCAACATGAGGGTTTGTGACTCCTTGAACTAGTGCAAGATGTGGAAGTTGATTGCACTTGTCCTTGCCATAATCATATGAGTGTAGAATGTTGGCGGAGTCACCCTCAAGAACACTCTAGTTCTTCTTCTTCGGGATCCACATCATCTTGATGGGAATCCTTGGAGTTGTAGTTGTACTTGATGAAGTAGAACTTGACGTAGTCTTGGGAACCCACTTGACCAAGGACTTAGGTGCTTCTTAAAATGCACCAATCTCCTCTTGAAGCTTGTCCTTGCCTTTGTTCTTGTGGTCTTGTGGTGGAAGATCATCTTGAGCTTGTGTTCCCTTGAAGGAAGTAGGATCATACTTCTCTTGTTGAGGGACAAACTTCATCTTGGGGTATTGATCTTCTTCCCACTCCACTCCATTGGCAGTAAACTTTCGTTCAAAACCAACACCTTGATTCTTTCGGTGCCTTCCTTGCTTGCGTACAATTTCCTTGAATTGCTTACTCCCGGCAAGGCTCTTGTATACACCTTTGTCTATAATTCCCTTCAATAAGCTAATTTCTTGCTCAAGTGTAACTTGGCTAAGAGAATCATTAGTGGAATCAAGAGAACTACTAGAAGCAACAATATTGGATTTGGCATTATTATTGTTACTACTGGAGGAAGGATCTTTCTTGTACTTGTTATTAGACTTGACTTGAGGCGTGTAAGTAGATAAGAGTAAATGCTTGGCAATGTAAGAAGAACTTTTCTTACGGAGATCATCATTGATTGCCTTTAAGAACTCATGCTCTTGCTCAAGATTGAGCTTTTCAAAGCGTAACTTCTCATGAGCCCTTAAAAGTTCTTGATGATCTTCGAAGATAGTTTCATGAGCTAACTTAAGAGTGTTTAGTTCTTTAGTTAGAACCTCAATCTTCTCCTTATCATTGTCATTTGTTTTATCTTGATTAGCATGATTAATTGACGTTTCATCATAGTATTCATCACTAGAGTTGTCAACAAGTAAATCATCATCACCTAGCAAGTCATCTTCATCACTATTGAAATCAACATACTCGGGGTGTGTTACCTTTGGACCTTTGGCCATGAAGCATCTTCCAATTCCTTCATTTGGTGAATCAAATATGTCGTAGGAGTTGGTTGACACAAGTGCTAGACCGGCAACACCTTCATCTTGAGTATATTCGGAGTCGGAGTGATAGCTTCTCTCGGAGTGATTGTCAGAGTCAGAGCCGGATACCCATTCACCAACATGAGCTTGATGTCTTTGTTTTGTGTAGCTCCTTGATGACTTGTCCTTCCTTACCGAATCCTTGCTTCTCCTTGAGGGTCTTCGTTCATAATGATCATCTCTACTCCTCCTCTCTCTTGGTGGTGATTCTTCTCTTTTGCTTCTTCTTTTTGGAGAATCTTCTCTTCTTTTGTAGGGTGCCATACACTCATTGGAATAGTGTCTGGGTCTCCCACAATTGTAACAATTGTGCTCTCGACTAGAAGATCTTTTGTCATTGTAGGACCTTGACTTAGAGCTTCTTTCTTTGCTTCTACTCTTGTAGAATTTGTTGAAGTTCTTCACCATTAAGCTCCATTCTTCATTGAAGGTTTGTTTCTCACTTGATGATGTGGGGGCTTCACATGAGGCTTTGTAAGCACCACTTGACTTGTTGTGAAGTTCCTCCTTATCCTTGAGTGACATCTCATGAGGAACAATTCTTCCAATGACTTCCGTTGGCTTGAGATCTTTGTAATTTGGCATCATTTGGATCAATGTGCACACGGTATCATACTTTCCATCCAATGCTCTTAGGATCTTCTTGATGATGAATCTGTCGGTCATCTCTTCACTCCCTAAGCCGGCAATCTCATTTGTGATAAGAGCAAGCCTAGAGTACATTTCAGCGACACCTTCACCATCCTTCATTTTGAACTTGTCAAGCTGACTTTGGAGCACATCCAACTTGGATTCCTTGACGGAGTCGGTACCTTCATGCATATCAATCAAAGTATCCCAAATTTCCTTTGCATTCTCAAGACGGCTAATTTTGTTGAATTCTTCGGGGCAAAAGCCATTGAAGAGGATATCACAAGCTTGAGCGTTGTATTGCAACATCTTCAATTCTTCCGCGCTAGCTTCATGGTTCGGCTCTCTCCCATCAAAGAATTCATCTTGCAAGCCAATACACACAATAGCCCAAACGGCGGGGTTATGTCCGAGAATATGCATTTTCATCTTATGCTTCCAACTAGCAAAATTAGTACCATCAAAGTAAGGACCTCTATGGTGATAATTTCCCTCGCTAGACGCCATACTCTCCTAGGTTGCGAAACCAAGGCTATGACCACCAAAAGCTATGGAAATCAAAGCAAATGGAGACCAAAGCTCTGATACCACTTGTAGGACCTTGAAGTATGTCTAGAGGGGGGGTGATTAGACAACTTGACCAATTAAAAACATAACCTTCTCCCAATTTTAGAGTTTGGCAGATTTTAGCTATCTTTGGACAAGTCAAGCAATCATCACACAATTCAAGCAAGCATGCAAAGAGTATAAGAGCAGCGGAAATTAAGGCATGCAACTTGAGAGAATGTAAAGGGAAGGGTTTGGAGGATTCAAATGCAATTGGAGACACAGATGTTTTTGGCGTGGTTCCGATAGGTGGTGCTATCGTACATCCACGTTGATGGAGACTTCAACCCACGAAGGGTAACGGTTGCGCGAGTCCACGGAGGGCTCCACCCACGAAGGGTCCACGAAGAAGCAACCTTGTCTATCCCACCATGGCCGTCGCCCACGAAGGACTTGCCTCACTAGCGGTAGATCTTCACGAAGTAGGCGATATCCTTGCCCTTACAAACTCCTTGGTTCAACTCCACAATCTTGTCGGAGGCTCCCAAGTGACACCTAGCCAATCTAGGAGACACCACTCTCCAATAAGTAATGAATGGTGCGTTGATGATGAACTCCTTGCTCTCGTGCTTCAAATGATAGTCTCCCCAATACTCAACTCTCTCTCATGGGATTTGGATCTGGTGGAAAGAAGATTTGAGTGGAAAGCAACTTATGGAAGGCTAGAGATCAAGATTCATATGGTAGGAATGGAATATCTTGGCCTCAACACATGAGTAGGTGGTTCTCTCTCAGAAATGGCAAGTTGGAAGTGTAGGTTTAGTCTGATGGCTCTCTCCACGAATGAAGAGGAGGTGGAGGGGTATATATAGCCTCCACACAAAATCTAACCGTTACACACAATTTACCAAACTCGGTGGGACCGAATCAACAAACTCGGTCGGACCGATTTAGTAAACCTAGTGACCGTTAGGATTTTCGGTGGGACCGACATGCAACTCGATAGGACCGATATGGTTAGGGTTAGGGAATAACGTAATCTCGGTGATACCGATTACACAAACTCGGTGAGACCGATTTTGGTAATAAGCTTTCCAGAGAGTTGGTCAGGTAAACTCGGTGGGACCGATTCGCTCATTTCGGTGAGACCGAAATGTTACGAAAGGGAAACACGGAGTTTACATTGCAATCTCGGTGGCACCGATCGCTCACTTCGGTTAGACCGAAATGTTACGGAGGGAAACAGAGAGATTACAATCCCATCTCGGTGAGACCGAGATCCCTATCGGTGAGACCGATTTGCCTAGGGTTTGTGGCAGTGGCTATGACATTTGAACTCGGTGGTGCCGGATAGAAAGAATCGGTGGGACCGATTTTGACTTTGGGTTTAGGTCATATGTGGATGTGAGAAAGTAGTTGAGGGTTTTTGGAGCATATCACTAAGCACTAGAAGCAAGAGGCTCATTAAGCAACACCCAATCCCTCCTTGATAGTATTGGCTTTTCCTATAGACTCAATGTGATCTTGGATCACTAAAATGTAAAATGAAGGGTCTTGAGCGTTTGAGCTTGAGCCAATCCTTTGTCCTTAGTATTTTGAGGGATCCACTTTCATCATCCATGCCATGCCATTCATTGACCTTTCCTGAAATAATAGTCTTGGAATAGCATTAGCTCAATGAGCTATATGTTGTTATGAATTACCAAAACCACCTAGGGATAGTTGCACTTTCAGGGTGCCCAACCGCATCATCACCGACAACGGCTCCTAGTTCACGAGCAACCTCTTTAAAACATATTGTGCTAACCTTGGGACGCAGATATGCTACGTTTCGGTGGCGCACCCGTGGAGCAACGGTCAGGCCGAGCGCGCCAACGTGGAGGTCTTGAGGGGTCTCAAGGCAAGGAGTTTCAAGAAGAACCTCGAGGCCTGCGACAGGGGTTGGCTCGACGAGCTCCAGTCTGTGCTATGGTCCATCCACACCACCGTGACCAAGCCTACAGGTGAGACCCTGTTCTTCCTCGTTTATCGAGTCGAGGCAGTCCTCCCTCACGAGGTCAGGCATCACTCTTCGCGGGTCCTGGCATTTGACGAGGCGCATCAAGACGCCTCGCGGGGAATGGACCTCGTGTTGGGGAGGAATCTCGTCACCAAGCCTCCCTCCAAGCTACGAGGTACCAGCAGGCGCTGCGGCGGTACCACTGCTGCAACATCTGTTCCAGGACCCTCGAGGTGGGTGACCTTGTCCTGAGGCGGGTGATCTCCAGGGAAGGGCTTCACAAGCTCTCTCCCATGTGGTAGGGCCCGCTCAGGATCGCCCGTGTCTCCAGGCCTGGCGCCACACGCATGGAGGCGCAGGACGGGGTCCCCATCCAGAACGCCTGGAACATCCACCACCTCCGAAAGTTCTACCCATAAAGAAGGCTCCGTGCCTGTGAAGGTCTCCACTCATGACACTCTCACGTAATAATGAGTTGGGGCTGTACACGCCGCGGAGTCTCCTGAGCGTCGCCCTTGGGCCTCATGGGGGCTCCCGCCCATGTCCTAGTGGCAACACTTAGCTCCATGCTGGTGAGAAGACAAACATAGGTGCCAAACACGACTGTTCTTTTGCTTGCTTTCTGTATCTAATTTCCGACATCTTGAATGGAATTTGGAGTTTCAGCGTCTCTTTTTGAGGGTTGGGAATTTTTCTTATTGCCTCATTCCTTCTCCCAGGCCCTGCCTCAAGAGGAGTGGCAGTTGCCCGTTGCTCCTCCCCGTGCGTCCCACGCGCGGGGGCTGGGTAGATTTGTGCCGCTTCAGGCTTGCCCGCGAAGACACCTCGCGAAAGCCTCAGTCTCTGGCCTTGTGGCGCATCTATCCTCATACGATGCTCTCGAATGAGCTCGCATACACTGCACCTCCGGGGCCTTCTAGTCCTACAGCTGCAATGGCCCCTTCCTGAGCCTGGTGACCCCGGGTCACCTCTCGACAAGGAGTGCTCCCATGACGCGGAAGTTCATCACAGGAACTCTAAGCTAAGTCATCTGAATCATAATCAATGGCAACACGAGTATCAGGAGGAAGCATAGAAATAATAACATAACGGCGCAAGCGCCATAGTCCATTACACACCCTGTTAGATCCCCCTACTTCTCTTTCTTTTTTGTAGCAGAAAGAAAAGAACAAAAGCAAGTGCACAACACGGCAGCTCCTAAGGCCCAGCCCTGGCAGCGCCCGGGCCCACTCAGAGTCCTCCCGCTTCATCAGGGCGTTGCTGCGACACAACTCGTCTCCCCTCCCAGTCCGGGCTCGGTGACGTGGAGGATCATCGGAGTCATCGTGGCAGGAGCTTTCCGCGGAGGAGAAGCCGCCCCTGCTGGAGGCGACACAACCACCGCCAATGGCCAGGTCATCACCAATGACAACGCCGCCCCTCCGTCTGCCGTCATCATCACCGTCATCATTGCTATTGCTCTCTAGGCAGCATCCTACGCGTGGGCCGTCCTCCACGAAGATCCTCATGTAGAGGGTCGCAACGCCGTCATACCTGAAGTGGAGGGTGCACCTCCCGCACAGGTCCCGTGCGCGGGCAAACGGTTGCCACCCGCGGTTCAGGAACACGTTGCTGGCGGCCGTGACCTCATCCTCCACCTACAAGGCCTTGCTGCAGCAGCCATCGGCCTGAAGCCAGAAGCCACCAGGTCCCCCGGCTGGCAGCACGCTCGTGAAGAAGCACGAGAGCCAGAGCCAGGCGCCCGCGGGCTTCTCCGCCCACACCATGAACTCTGGGGGAGAGTCGGCTGAGTGGGACCGTGGCCGTGGTGGCCGGATGGCCACCGCGCTCCTCGCCTCCTCACAGTGGCTTCCTTAACCGGGGCGACCTCTGCCGCAGGAGGACGTGCCCCAAGACCGCCGGAGGCAGCGCCAACCATTGAGGGAGAACGCCCATGCCCGCGGGATGCCGCTGTCGGCATCACAGCATACTTGCGGGGGGCGTCCGCGGCCCCTCTTGGGCAGGGGCGAGTCCGGTCCCTCCTTGGGGGCCTTTCCTTTCTCCGCGGCAGAGAATCTTCTTGTTGGCGCCATGGATGCTCTAGCCAGGTGATGGAGTGAGAGGAAGGAGAAGTAAGAGGCGAGAAGATGAAGATGGGAAAGGGCTCCGCCCGCTCCCGCATTTATAGCCAAGGGGAGGTAAATCGCCGGCCTCCCATGATCTAGAGTAATGATGGTTTTCTTTGCAAGCAGCAGGCAGTTGTCAAGTCAGACAGTTGCCGAGGTAGCATGGGGAAGCGGAGACGCCCACGTCTTATCAAGCGCCATGCGTCGACTCGGTCCGCAGGAAATTGGGGCCTTCCACACTTGCCCTTTGGCTTCGCCTCGAAGCCAAGTGCAAGCGCGCCTTGGGCCCGGGGGCTTCTATCGGCATTCTGGGAACCAGGGTACCCAAACTCGCCTGCCTGTGGCCCACGACGTGGCTCCATCGACAGCCTGGTATGGCCCATCTTCAACCACGACAAGAAAAAAAACCCGCGAGGGGCCAAGCCTCGCGAGGCGGATGACATTAAGACCTCCTGAAGGAGCGCCCCCCCCCCAGCGGCCTCCTGAGGAGCGGGGATTTCTATGCAAACACTTGCCTCATGAGGCTGAAGTGACATCAGCCATGATGACCAAGGCCAGGCGCGGGCCAGGGGCGCAGAGTGACAGGTTTCCTCTTTCGTGCTAAAGAGGCAAGCGCAGGTGCATAGTCCCAAGGAATCAACCAAAGGTTGCCATTTGCGTGCAATAAGACCAGGACCGCCAGAACGGCAGGATGGATGTCATCGTCGAGCCCACCATGGCATCATGATCAATAGCCTTGCAGGCGAAGACCACCTGATGTAGGGTGGAACCCTATAGCGTCGATCTTTCATGTTTGGAGTGGATCCTATGGGAAATCACGAAGAACACGCGGAAGCACAAAGGGAATCACGGGGGGAAAACGAGAGAGAATCACTCAACCAACAAGGAATCGATCACACAAGTGCTAGATCACCACACACATAAGAGATCCACAAGATACAAAGTCAACAAAGGTAAGGATACAAAGGAACCGTTCTTCTCCACGAGGAGGCCTTGATGTTCTTCCCTAGAAGGGGTCTTGAATCCGCTTGGGGGATCTTCTCCGAAGAGGTCGTGAACTCCGAGGAGAAGTATCCAAGTGGATGAGCAAAGGCTCTCACACAAATATGAGCTAATCCAATGCTAACTCTAACTAGGAGGAGGTCGGGGAGTATATATAGTGCTAGCCCACGAAGGGGTAAGTGAGAGGGGGATACATGGGCCCTTGGCCCTTTCTCTGCGCACAGGCAGGTGCCAGATGTCCGGGCTGGGGCCGGATGTCCGGGGCTTCGTGACGGGCCGGATGTCCGGGCTGGGTGACCGGATGTCCGGGCTGGCCTGGGTGCCCTGCGGTTGCTCTCTGTACAGGCGGGGTCCGGATGTCCGGGCTGGGGGCCGGATGTCCGGCGGCTCGGGAAGAGCCGGATGTCCGGGCCTTTGGCCGGATGTCCGGGCTGACGATGTTCAGCTTCGGGAGCGTTCTGTGATGGACGCCGGATTTCCGGGCTGTGGCCGGATGTCTGGGCTTGCGTGAAGGGCCGGATGTCTGGGCTGGGGCCGGATGTCCGGGGCCTATAGCAGCTGCCTCTTCTTCCTTCTCCTCTTCCATGCTTGGCCTTTGTCCTTTGATTCTCCATGGTCTTCTTGGTTGTAGCTGAGTATAGGCAAGGTCCATGCATGAGGTAGCAACCATGTCTCACGCGAATGGAAAGGGGAAGCATTTAGGAACGGGTTCACCTTGTGTCCAATGGCGCATAGTCGAGGTCTCATCTTATGTATCCTTGGGGCTTGGAGAGTAGTCGGAGTGTACATGGGGATGAATGTGGGATGCTCCGCATCATATCCCCCCCTTGGGAAAGATCCGACCTCGGATCGCGATCCTCATCACCATGGAAATGGTTGTCGTGGACGGACTTGTAGTCGGACGTAGATGAAGGCATTGCGCAATCCAAGTACTCCAAGGTGTCTCCGGAGTGATAGACATGCAAAAATAGCAAACACAAGCGACACTCGGAAATACAATGGTTAGCGCACACAAAGTGTCCATCATGTAAGAATGAGTCCGTGCGGCAAGATAGTGCATGGCAAGACACAAGATGATTATCCAAAAGATGTAAAATGAGATGTAAAGCATTCATGTGAGTGAATTCATTCGAGGCATGCACAAAGTTGTTGTGTATATGATGAATGTGACCATTTTGCAAAATGATGTCATAATGGGATGGTGCATCAAAAGCATGAACATGGCAATGGATGCTCAATATGTATATGTTATCATGCAATTGATGGTCAACAATATGATCATTATGTATGAATATGCCATCAAGGAAGATCACAAAAAATTTGCTAAGGAAGTGAACAAGCTCATATATCATGGATGACATGGGAATACAAGACGCAACAAGGCAATCATAATGTGAGTCAATCCATGCATAAGGTGCAAACTTGTGGTGAGTATGATATGTCCATCGAGCATGACATGTATGAGCACAATCAACAAATATGGAGGTGTTGGTATACCAATGCTCGATGTTGTGGCAAGAGTGGAAGACCAAAGGTGCATCCAATAAGTGCGAGCACTCCTCAATGTGAAGGTTCATGTAGCCAATCTCCAATGTCGCTCCTCCGTTCACGAAATGTATCATGTAGACAACAAGAAGGAAACAACAATGAAAGAGTGACCCATCCAATATGCATATTTGAGGATGGCTCAAAGAGAAGGAGTTCACCTTTATGAGAATGTCGAAAATGTTGGTGTCGCACATCGTGTATGCCTTCACATAACCAATATGTCGCATAACGGCACCGCCTTGTGAATCCTCCAAAATGAAAGAACATGACAAACACTCGGAAAAACAAATGAGGTTAGCGGAAATGCAAAAACCTATCATTCGAGTGGTAAGATATCCAACAAGTGTATTCATCATGCTCATCATAAGAAAGTACAAGGGAGTTTGGCATGGTACGTAAGCATATGATGCGATAACAACCAAATACAAGAGGCTCAATCAAACAAGCATGCATCACAAGTATAGTGTCCAAATCTCCAAGATCAATAAGCATAGCAAGTTGGCACTCAGTACAAGGTGATATGAGAGGTGCAACTAATGGAGACAAGAGACAATGATCATGACAAATCAAGTGAGAGGCATCAACATATATGTCATCAACCCAAGAAAGCGAGTAAGAGTGGAACATGGGTGATGCAACCAAGCAAGCAATCATAGCAATCAAGTCAAGCAAGCTAGTAGTGCGAAGATGCAACATACTAGGAGGAATCATGGCAAGCATGTCATTGGTGCTAATAGTGTGCAAGAATAATTCACATGACATATCACAAGCATGAAAGCAAGATATGAGAAAAATATCATCAATGTATTGGTGAGAAGCCATATGTAAATAGCAATGGGTCATCATGACTCTCCGAACACAACAAGTATCAATAGCATGGGGCACATGATAAAGATGGCAATAGCAACAAGGATCTCCACCACGCATGCAAATACACATAGAAGTAGTATAATGGTGAATCATGGGTATATGCAAGCAAGGGTCACAATTGCATGGCAAAGGCATAGGAGCAAGCATAACATGCAAAGTGAACACGGTAAAATGAGCATAAGGTGACAAGTGGTAAATGGCCCATAGCCGTGTGAGCGCCAAGTAGAAGAGATGCGCGTAGTCCTTGCGCGAAGGGAATGGTGGTAAGGATAGTCCACGGGATCCCAAAGCATTGTTGCTCTCAAGAGCTCGTTTCGTTAACTCTTGGGATTGAGAGGTTGAAGAGTATACATGAGTACCTACACAAAACAAAGACAAAGAGAAAATTGTGTGTGCATGGTATCTGTACACATCATCCATCATGATGCGCACATGCACGTGTCGGTTAGCACTAAATAGCCAATGCTCAAATAAATGAGATGTGTGATATAGAAACATGTCATCCATCATGAGAGGTTTGTTATTATGTATGGCATAATGGAGACTCAAAGGATGTAATGCATCATGAGAAATATCTAGAGCATTGTTATTCATGGAATGCATATGGTGCAAGCAATTATGTGAACCATGCAAAGTATGGAATGCATCAAGATCTCCTAATATGTATGAGGAAACTATGGGGGTCTCCTCATGAGCATTAATGGAAACATCACATGGAGAATATTGACAACATCCAAAACAATGCATATTTGGAACAATGTGATCATGGCATGACATAGTAGATGAATTGCACAAATCATGTAAAGGAAGCATGGCCATATCATCACAAGAAAAACAAAAGACAATGACCATCATCTCGTCATCTATGCCATAAGTGCAAATGGGATTTATTTTAATGGGGCATGCATAGTTACTATGTTGAGATTGTAATGATGCAATATGGGAGATCTCACTCATAGCATATGACAAGTTCAATGGGTTGTCAAACATGATGTGACCAAAAGAATTTCCACATGATATCCTATGAAGCATAGCATCACAACTAGGCAACTCAACATGCTCATCATCATATTCATCATAAATAGGTAAGTCAAGGCATGAAGAAGTCTCACTAGAATGAAGCATGGTAATAGGTGGGTCGACATCATGGGGGCAATCATTGTAAAGAGCGTCCACTAGTGGGACAAGAGAAGTACCATCACCTATGTTACCTTTGGTGCATAGCTCATGTTTTGTAGGTGATGTGTTGAAGATTGTCTCATTGTCATCTTCATCTTGATGGAACCATGTGGGGGGTGCATCATTGTCCACCATGGCCATCGGTTTTTCCATTGGAGGGATGGACTCGTCGAGGATATGCATGTCGTCATGTAGGACACCTTGCACCAAAGAAGAAAACACACTAGGAGTAGAGGTTAAGTCGTTAGAAATCATAGTGGCCTCACGTGCCGTGTCAACTACCTCACTATCTAAGTGTTGTGGCTCACTCACTCCCTCAAGGTTGCTCTCACTCATATGGTTGGTTGAGTCACTCAAATGGCGCTCAACCTCACATAGGATGTGTGGCATGCTCTCTTGTGTGGGGCTAGTGGTGGTCACACTCATCCTCTCATAGGAAATGCTCTCAATGTCACGTATGGTGGAGTCACTCATGTCACTCATGTGGTGGTGGCTCTCCTCACATGACAAATAGGGAATCTCGACATATATGGGTGTCGGAGAGATGTAGGTGCAAATGTCTCCATGCGCGGTCTCGTAGCTTGACTCGAAGGAGGAGTCCAATGTGGGCGTCGTCTTCATGTTGTTGAAGAGGTTTGCGCTCGTCGCCGTAGTCGAAGCGGATGGCCCTTGCTTGACCGTCTTGTCACCGTCTTGGTGTTGGAGGCCCATATGATGTGGCACCTCATAGCTCGTCTCCATGACCGAAGGGAGTTTCCCATGCTCGGCCATCTTCCTTGAGGGGCTTCCGAAGATGGAAGTGTCGCCCTCGCTTGTAGATGAAGTCGTAGTAGGCATACTCGTGGGAAATAGGCGAAGATGTCGTACGTCAAAAGGCGAAGATGCCTTGATAGCACTTGGCGAAGATGCCGAAGTGATTGTTGTAGTCGTAGCACCGTCTTGGTGGTGGTCGTCTCGCGGTCTTCTTTTGTGCTCTTGAAGCTTGGACTTGGCATGAAGTAGGGCTTGTTGGGACTTGTGCATTTGTCCTTGTGGAGCATCTTCATGATGATGATGTCATTGTCGTGCTTGAGCTCGTAGTAGATGTCCTTCGTCATCGTCGTGCACATGTTGCTTGGAGGTGACTTGGCCTTCATGACGATGTGGATCGTGAACGTGATGATGATCGCCATGTAGATGTGGACGAGGACGATTTGCGCTTGCATCTTTTGCGCGCTCCGAAGACTTGTGGCTTGACCGTCGTCGTCTTGAGGATGATGAAGTGGAAGAAGACTTGATCAAGGCCCGAATCTCTTCCATCCTCGCATCTTGCTCCTCCTTTTGTGCGGCAAGCTTGTTGTCGATGTAGTCCCTTTTCCTTGCTTCGGAGTGGAAAATGTCGATGGAGATGTTCTCAATGCGCTCTTGCAATCTTGATTGTGCGCCTTTCATTTGTCCTTGTAGATCGAAGATAGATGCTTTGGAGATGTAGTTGTTCACGCCGTCGTTGTTGTCGTAGACTGGAGAGGAAATGCCTTGCCTATCCATCACGAGACTCGAGCAAATATGAGTGGGAGAAAGAGAAGAACTAATACCAATGTACCTTTGACCAAAGTTGAAGATGAATCAAGTTCACTCAAATGCGGACAATGAAATAGCACTATTGGTACCAATCCTTGTTGGTTCTCACACCTACACAAGTAAAGCTTATAGTGGGGCTCGGTGAGGATAGTGGCACAAAAATTTGATGCAAAATGTTAGCAAGAGTCAATAATGTTGAAAGAGATTCACAAATTCGCTAGCGAAACAAGTATACCAATAGCTAAGAATAGCACACGGAAACACACACACGGATAGATAAATGGGGTCGTGCAACCAAGGAATGAGCTCAAAATGTGGAATCCACCAAAACGCTCATGTTGCACAACTCAGGAGAGACGCTAGCACGATTGCTCAATAGGCGGATACAACACTTGTGCACAACCTACAATATGCAAAATGGATATTCTTCTATCCCAAGTATGCTATGTGCGTATGGTTCCCGGTGTTTCTCTCAAGCATGATATCATAAGATGTAGATTTGACAATCTTATGTGCAATGGGGTATGATGCTATGGCACTTGCTCACGAGCTCTTTGCTCTCCTTTTGCTTAAAAGCTTTTTCTCCTTTTTTTTCTATGGTCACTTTTGCACAATGCACAAACCAAGATATCAATTGTGTATATGCGAGAACAAACTTGAGGCACAATGGATGATATGATACCAAGATGATATGGTATGTATGTAATGGATGGTGGATCACTAATGTGCACAAGTAACATTGCCGGCAATACTCAAATGGCTAGTCTCGATAGGCAAGTAATGCAAAAGTAAGGCTAGGGGTTAACAATGCAATGGCAAGGGGAATATACAATGGAGGGATACCACGATACCAAGATGATATGGAGGTTACCGTCCGGCGATGATGAGTAGCGGTGATCTTGATGTAGAAACCAAGATGATGGAGACTCGTCCCTAAGTAGCCGAAACACCTTAGGAAACGGAAAAACCGCAAACTCAAAATCTCAAACGTCAAATGTCAAAATGGTGGTAGCGGAGAGCGGTGGTGGTTGGCACTTGGCAATGCAGAAGTGGAATGAATGGGCTATACACGTGTCGGAGTTGAAGTTGCCGTCCCTAAGTAGCCGAAACACCTTAGGAGACACAAGCCACAACTCGAAAAAGCTCAATCAACAATTGGGTTAAGTTGGGTTGTCGGAAGTGTATGGTGGGCAAGGTTATGTGGAAGTGCTGGTGGTGGTTGATGAAGAAGCGACCGTCCCTAAGTATCCAAGTGGATGAGCAAAGGCTCTCACACAAATATGAGCTAATCCAATGCTAACTCTAACTAGGAGGAGGTTGGGGAGTATATATAGTGCTAGCCCACGAAGGGGTAAGTGAGAGGGGGATACATGGGCCCTTGGCCCTTTCTCTGCGCACAGGCAGGTGCCGGATGTCCGGGCTGGGGCCGGATGTCCGGGGCTTCGTGACGGGCCGGATGTCTGGGCTGGCCTGGGTGCCCTGCGGTTGCTCTCTGGACAGGCGGGGTCCGGATGTCCGGGCTGGGGGGCGGATGTCCGGCGGCTCGGGAAGAGCCGGATGTCCGGGCCTCTGGCTGGATGTCCGGGCTGACGATGTTCAGCTTCGGGAGCGTTCTGTGATGGACGCCGGATTTCCGGGCTGTGGCCGGATGTCCAGGCTTGCGTGAAGGGCCGGATGTCCGGGCTGGGGCCGGATGTCCGGGGCCTGTAGCAGCTGCCTCTTCTTCCTTCTCCTCTTCCATGCTTGGCCTTTGTCCTTTGATTCTCCATGGTCATCTCGGTTATACCTGAGTATAGGCAAGGTCCATGCATGAGGTAGCAACCATGTCTCACGCGAATGGAAAGGGGAAGCATTTAGGAACGGGTTCACCTTGTGTCCAATGGCGCATAGTCGAGGTCTCATCTTATGTATCCTTGGGGCTTGGAGAGTAGTCGGAGTGTACATGGGGATGAATGTGGGATGCTCCGCATCACCACCTTTCGTCAGGATCAGATGTACTACTTGTCCCCTTTCAAAATTGGCTGTTGTGGGATCCCTTCCATCCTAAGTTTTGGGGAAAGAGGACCAAGGCCACTATAAATATAGCCTAGCCACCACTGTAGAAGGGATTGAATCATCGAGTCCTTGAGAGACAAAACCCCAAGAGCTCATCACAAGAACAAACCTCCCGAGGCTATTCTTCCCCTTGTACTAGTTCATCCTCAGCCCCCCGCGAGGCTAATCCACCACAAAGCAGTAGTAGGGTTTTACACTGCAAGGTGGCCCGAACCTAGGTAAATTGCCGTGTTCATTTCCTCCATGTTCATTGAGCTAGGCCATGAGAGAAATGAGTCGATTGGCTTGAGATGTTGAGTTCTTCGCACATGCCCCTGAGTTCGAACCTTCTTGGGTCCGCGGAGCCCAAAATCCGACAGTGTCCACCATGTAAATGTCATAAGTGGACGTGGCCGTCCAGCGATTGGTGACGGGAGGCACAACATCGGTGTTGGCGGTGGCTCTGTCGGCGTTCTGGATACGGGGGTACCCAGACTTGCCTGCCTGTGGCCCACGACATGGCTCCATCGATGGCCTGGTACGGCCCAGCTTCAGCATTAACAACTCAAGACCCTCGTGAGGGGCCAAGCCTCGCGAGGCGGACGACGCCAAGACCTCCAAGGGGACCGACCTCCCCGGGCGGGCTCCCGAGGAGCGGAGATTTCTATGCAAGGTGCACCTCACGATGTTCGGCTGATGTGAGCCATGACGACCAAGGCTAGGCGGTCGCCAGGCGAGCGCCAGCGGGCGCAGAGTACCAGTTTCCTCTTTGGTGCAAGGGAGGCAAGCAGCAGGTGCGGAGCCACGAGGAATCAACCAAAGGTTTCCATTCTGGTGCAACAAGACCAAGACCACCAGGATGGCAGTACGGGGGTCATCACCGAGCCCACCACAGCGTCAAGACCACATGATTTTGCAGGCGAAGACCACTTTAGTCAGGATAGGACGTACTTGTTGTCTCCCATTAAATTGGCCGTTGTGGGATCCCTTCCCACCTACATTTGGGAAGAGGACCAAGGCCACTATAAATAGGACCTAGCCACCACCATAGAGGCGAACGGATCCATTCCACCCTCACCACCTCACCAGCTCTTCCGAGCCCAAGAACACGCCTCCTGAGGCTGTTCACTATCAGATTTCGGGTTCCATAAACCCTTGATAGGTTCAAACTCTGGGGTGCATGCGAAGATCTCAACCTACCCAGCCTACCTACTCACGATCCTCAGGCCTAGCGCATCGATCTCAAAGGGACAATACCCTACTCAAGAGTTTTGGTGGATTGCCTCGACGGGCTAAGGATGAACTAGTACAGTCGATGAACTAGCCTCAGGAGGTGAGGTGCTCTTGAGCTCAAGAGAGCTGGTGAGGTGGTCGGGTGAGGATGGATTCGATCCCCCTATATGGTGGTGGCTAAGTCCTATTTATAGTGGCCTTGGTCCTCTTCCCAAATGTTGGCGAGAAGGGATCCCACAATGGCCAGATTCAAAGGGGGACAAGAAGTACATCCTATCCTAACTAAAGCGGTGTTTGCCTACGCAAAGCCTCTGGTCGTGACGCTGCGGTAGGCTCGGCGATGATCTCCGTCCTCCCATCCTAGCGGTCTTGCTCTTGTTGCACCAGAATGGAAACCTTTGGCTGATTCCTCGGGACTCCGCGCCTGTTTCTTACCTCCTTTGCACCAAAGAGGAAATTGGTACTATGCACCCGCTGGCGCCCGCCTGGCGCTCGCCTGGCCTTGGTCGTCATGGCTCACGTCAGCTGAGCCTCGTGAGGTGCACCTTGCATAGAATTCTCCGCCCCTCGAGAGCCAGCCTGAGGAGGCCGATCCCCTCGGGGGTCCTAGTGTCGTCCGCCTCACGAGGCTTGGCCCCTCGCGAGTGTCTTGAGTTGTTCACGCTGAAGCCGGGCCGTACCAGGCCGTCGATGGAGCCACGTAGTGGGCCGCAGGCAGGCAAGTCTGGGTACCCCGTATCCAGAACGCCGACAGTAGCCCCTGGGCCCAAGGCGTGCTCGGACTTGGCTTCCAGGCAAAGCCAAAGGGCAAGTGCGGAGCACAACGGGCCCTAACCGCCTGCGGCCTTGAACGTCACGTAGCGATCGATGGCACGTGGGCGTCTCCACTTCCCCATGCTGCCTTGGCAACTTTTTCTGTCTGACAAAAGGGCTGACACATGCCGTTGTGCCTTCATTGCCTTCCCTTCGTCTTGCTCCAGATCCCCTTTTCCCAACGTCGAAGAGATCCTCTAGATCTATCGATCCTTCCCTCTAATCTTTTGCCCGGTGGCCACTGAGAAAGCCAAAGCTCCAGCCTCAGCTGCCGGCCCCGCCTAGTTTGAGCCGGCGCTAATCACGCCCTCTGTCGCCTAGGAGAAGCTCCAGACTGCACTCCTCGTGACGACGAGTGGTGATAGCGAATGGGGGAATACCACGCTCCAGGTTGCCTCCGCCGTGCCGGAGCCCACGAACAGTACCTTCTATCCCTTCTTCCTGCACAGCGTCTGCTCGGGGATGATTCCTCCCTTCTCCTGCTTCTTCTATGCCATTCTCCATTACGGCCTCCACGTGCTCCACATCCATCCCAACTTTGTCCTCCTCTTGTCCATCTTTGCCTTCTACTACGAGGCATTCGTGGGAGTGATTCCCTTCATCGCCATGCCCCGCCACTTCTTTTACCTCCGCTTGACTAGCCACCAGCCTACAGGGTGTGTTGGCTTCGTCGCGGCCCGGGGCGGCAACGCAATCTCCCATGCCGGGAAGAAGGGTAGAGGATGCGCGGAACAAGTGGGTCCTAATGGACGCCAAGTGCGCCCATGCCCAGCTAGAGCTGCCGACTAGCTCCCGACCTCTGAGAAGGGGTGGTTTTCCGAGAAGATCACCGATCCCCATCTGAGGCCGTTGATGAGGAAGATGGAGGCCGACCTGAAGGCCGAGATCTGATGGGGGCAATGATCGTCAAGGAGTTCCCGACGCAGTGCCTGGTGCCGCTCCAGGATCGCTCCCGCCCCTTATGGAATATCGGGGGCGTCGACGACAAGATCTGCCTGCGCCAGGACAACCTTCCTGAGGAGGAGCTGAGCGAGGTGTTGCTTTCCTTGACTGGGAAGGACCCGAGCGGCCCTCCAAATGATTGCCTCCCACTGTACCGCTGAGAAGACGGAGAGACGATCGCCGCCGCCATGCCCGTCTTCAACTAGCTCGGACCCGTGTCGACGGGGCCTCCCCCACCGGTCGCCTCCTTGGTGAACCTATCCTCCGGCGACCATTCCTCCGAGGGCACCGAGGAGGAGGAGGGGGAGGCGGAATCCTCTGCCCTGAAGCAGGGAGACCTCCTGTGCAACTTCTCTAACAATGACGACGGGGAAGCGCATCCGGTTGTGGAGCTGGACCGTCCTACAGGTTTCACCACGAGGTTCGGGGTGGCCTCCTTGAAGCAGCCAAAGTGAACAACCGGGAGGAGGGGCAGGACTGCGTTGATCCCCCCAGGCAGCACCCCTCCTTCGCCATCGCCGTCCTGTGCGGCGCTAACCGCGTGCTCTCCGTCTCCCAAGAGTGCAGCTCCAGCTGCCCTGGTGAAGCCCCTGCTGATGAGACTGAAGAGGAGCTATGTCGCTTCGGACCAGTAAGTGTTCTCCCTTGGCCTTGCTCCTGAATATTGATGCAATTCTTAGTATCTTCGTTCGATGTCAGGCCGCAGTCATCGGCGAAGAAAAAGGAGAGCGTTGAGGTTGCTATGGTTGAGCACGCTAAGGTGGCTGCCGGAGCCTTGGCATAAAGCGGCACTGCGGCTCTAGCAGCGGTGTCATCTTCCTGGAGCTCGGAGGCCAAGCCTCGGGAGGAGCCAGCGTCCACGACAGGGCTGACCCTGGCAGCACCCATCCTCATCGCGATGGCTGAGGTTGCAAGGCCTCTTGAGCCCCCTGTCCTTCCTGCTGCTGCAGCTCCGCCTGTCTTGGTGCTCAAGCCACCTCCAGGGCCCTTGAGGAGGCCCGAACCGCGCTGGACTAGCTACAAGGTGATGTTCAAGGCCCGGACCAGTGCGCAACGTTGGGGCGCCTAGAGCTGATCTCGGGGTGGCTCCAGGCCGACGTGTCTGTCCGGGCAGCCTAGAATTCCGCGGAGGAGGCCCAGAAGGTGGCCAGAGTAGCCGTTGCCGAGCGTGACTTGGTGCAAAAGGAGGACAAGGACTCCTCGGAGCGATGCGTCGCAGTGTAGGCTGAGCGGAAGGCCCTCCAGGATCGGCAGGCCACCCAGGCCAGCCAGCTCCAGGAGCGAGAGGAGAAGCTGGAGGCCCAGGAAGCTACCGTTGTCAGTCACGACGCCGAGCTGAAGCAGGCAACCCAAGAGCAGGCCATGGAGCACGACCGCCTAAAGAAGCTGAAGGAGGAGGCGGAAGCGGCCCAGGCGTCCCTTGCTGAGGCCAAGGAGGCGGCCGCCATGGAGCACAGCACCCTCATCTCCCTCGAGGTGAGGTTTCACAAGGCTAGGTAGGCACTCTTTGGGAGCGATCCCCAGGGGACGGTGGTGACCCCGAAGGAGAGCCCTGATGCCCTGCTTCCTGAGGTTGTCGATGCGCTCGAGGATGTCGTCGACGAGTTTGGCTCCTTGGTGGAAGGTGAGGCTCGCCTACTCTCCTCCTCGGCCCTGACACGCGCCTTCAGCCATCTCTATCTCCAGGACGCCGGCTTCCACTTTGCCGCCTTCCTCAAGCCCGTGGACTCCAACTCCTGAGATGCTATTGTCAACGCCATGAAAGGTTCGATGGAGGCCCTACTTGACAAGTTCATCGTTGTAGGTCCCGCAGCTGGGGTCGAGGGCAAGGGTGGGGTGACATCATCAATGATGAGGCTCCACAAGCGGGTGATGGCAGCGGCCAAGGCTAAAGAGGCGGCGCTGCGGTGGTGCTCCTTCCTACTTTTATTCTGCAACATGTGTCGTGCCTCGTGGAGGCGCTAAAACTGGTGCTTGGAACAACGTGCTTTGTAATAATTAGCTTATGGTTTTGCGACTTCTTTTGTGTTTTCATTGTTGTTCTGCGTCGGCAGGGCCCAACCTCGCGCGTACCTCAGTCACCGTTGGGTTATCAGGATCACCAGGACAAGCCCAAGGGGTGAGGGGCTATGTGGCCATATAGGCTCCTGAGACGCGATTCTCAGGAGTACCCCTTAACGTGCGAACAGCTTGGGAAAATAGGTGAGAGGGAAAGCCTTGGCGTTCTGCGTTGGCAGGGCTCAGCCCCGCACATACCTCGGCTGCCGCCGGGTCATCCGGATCACCAGGACGAGCCCAAGGGGTGAGGGGCTACATGGCTAGTTATGCTCCTGAGGGACACGATGCTCAGGAGTCCCCCTTGACGTACGAATGGCTTGGGAAGGGAGGGACGAGAGTCAGGCCTTGGTGTTTTGCATCGGCATGCCCGGCCTCGTGCATACTTCAACCACCGTTCGGTCGTCCGGATCACCAGGACGAGCCCAAGGGGTGAGGGGCTACATGGCTAGTTATGCTCCTGAGGCGCGATGCTAGGAGTCTCCCTTGCCATATGAATAGACCATCATACCTTTCCTCGCCAGGCCCTCGCTCGGGAGGGGTGCGCGAAGACCGGGTCCATGGGACCTGGCAGGGTGGCGTACACTAGGCATGACCTGAGCGTAGCCCCTGTGCCAAGCCCCCCCGTGCTACCCTCTCGAGGGAGAGCAGCATGGTGAGGCTAAGCACTAAGCCCGGAGGCTCCCTGAGGTTGCTGCAGCCGTGAGGCCACCCTCAGTTGTTTATCACTAGCACGGAGCATGGCGCTTCCGCTCTTGCACGGGCATAGCAACTCCTCGGCAGTGTCGATGGCCAACGCGGAGCATGGTGGTTCCACTAGTGCGTGGGAGGGGGCTCCCTTTGAGGAGAGCCCCCGGGGCATGTACAACCCTGCCCTGACACGTGGCTTGCACAACCGGGCTGGAGGAGGTGTCTATGGGCACTCGTGAGCCACGGGACTCACGAGGCCCTATCTCAAGCCAGGTTGTGCCTGAATTTGATTGGGTACTCTCGTGCCAGTCCCGCAAGATGGTAAGGCAACCTGTGCTGAATGATTCTCCTAAGGTTATTGCATGAGAAAAGGCCAGACACCAACGACCCCAAGAGTTGACGTGAACGGGACCGGCCCGCCAGACAGAGCTCAGTCGTTGGGTTTATCAACACTGCAGGGATGGACCCGAGCACAGACGTCATGCCCAGTCTTCTCATGCAAAGGTCCTGAAGAAAAACAACCGGTGCGCGGCTCACATGGCGACGAGGCACCAGGTCGCGCGCCCTCACTCATACGCCCGTTATTAGCTCATGCGAGAACAAGGCACCAAGGGCCATGGGAGGTGACGTACACGGGAGCTGGCCCATGAGCCAGAGCTCAGCCTCTTGGGGTTAGTGACGCTGCAGGGACGAACCCGAGCACAGACATTGTGCCAGTCCTTAATCATGAGGCGGACGCGGGTGGGCTCGTAAGGGCATGAGACATTTTTGGCGGCAAAGCGCCAGTCAAGCAGTTGATGATTTCAAAGCAGCTCATTAGGGAAGGTAAACTAGTTCTGGTAGACACAAAAGAGATACATGTCGCAGGGACGGACCCACGCGACTTGGGGATAATGCAGTCCGTGGGGCGGCCCCAAACTGAACAAACTAAAAAGATGTCACCTGACACCGTTGCTGAAGAGATGTCGGGGTAGAAGAAGTCGCGCGCTGAGCTGAAGTTGTTCCTCATGAGCCGCCTTGGCCCTGAACCTTGGGAGGCTCTAGGGGCCTGGGGGCTCCTGAAGATGCATCTCCATCTCCGCCAGGATCGCCTGGTGCCGAGCCTCCCGAGCCGCTAGGATGCCCCGCATGCGGTGCTGGAATGCGACAGTCGCGCTCGGCAGGCCGAAGGGCATGCGAACATAGCTGTGAGGGGGGCCCTCGCATCGGCCGACACAGGACAACCAGAAGAGCTGCCGAGACGCGACCCTGTTGAGCCCTGGGATGTCAATGCAGACGCGGAACTCCTTACCCTCTACAGGACAATGAGCCACGGACAGCGGTGGGTGACGATCGCCCTGCAAAACCCTTGCCTCTTGAATCTGCTCGACTGCCTTGTTGATGAACTCCTGAACGCCCAGCGCCTCGTGCCCTGCGCCTTCTCCTGGGAAGCGTGCGCTAAAGCATGCCTCCACATGGTGCACGAGCGCCTCCCTCGTGACACTGGCTAGGTCTGAGGCCCTATAGAGAAGAGCCCCCGAGCCCAGCCTGAGTGGGGCGCCAGGCACGCCTTCCTATGAGATAGGTGAAGGCGCCCTAGCTAGGGATGTGAGGCTCAGCACGGCACTGTCGGGCGATGCCTCCTCACGAGACCCTTGGCCCAGCTGCAGCTTCTTCGTCCTAGGAGCAATCTCAGGACGGAGGACACCGCCCTCGTCTTCAGGGTTCTCGACTACTGCAGCCTGGTAGATGCGCTCGAGGGAGCACACTGCGTCCTTTTCCTTTCAGGCGACCGTAATGATGCCGTTGCCCCCTGGCATCTTGAGGACATTGTAGTTGTGATGTGTTGCCGCCATGAACTTGACCAATGCTGGGTACCCGAGGATGGCATTGTACGGTAGACAAATGTCAGCAACATCAAAGTCGATGAGCTTGGTGCAGTAGTTGTCACGCTCGCCGAAGGTGACAGGGAGGCGGGTCTGTCCTATCAGATGCGTGGAACTGTCGGTCACTCTTGAGAATGGCTTGGTAGGATGAAGGTGGTGATAAGGCACTTGGAGCCTGTCGAACGTCTGGACAGAGAGAACGACAGAGAGAACATTGAGCCCTGCTCCACCATCAATGAGGGTCTTGGTGACGACCACGTTGCTGATAATAGGCAAGCAGAGCATTGGGAGCGCGCCAGCAGTGGTCACACACTTGAACTGATCGGAGGAGTTGAAGGTGATGGAGTATTTGGACCACTTGAGCAGGTGAGTTGCCTCGGGCTTGGGGAGCGCTGCGTTCACCTCACGGGCGAACTACTTGAAGATGCGGTGAGAGGCTGGGGACTAAGAGCCGCCCAGGATGCAGGCGATGGCTCGAGGCTCCTAGAAGCCCCCAGCCCCCTCGTCCTGGTGATGATCTTCGTTCCTTCTCGATGGTGGAGGTAGTGGAGGAGGACCGGCGTTGCCCTGAGGCCGATCCTCATGAGGCTGGTCGCTCCACGCGCCCTTGCGAGGCTGGCCCTGCCAGCTGTCCTCCCGAGGCTGGTCACGCCACCCCTGGTGATGGTCGCGGCCGTCCCAGCATCCTCCACCTCGTCCACATCTACGACCGTAACATCGATCGTTGTGCTCAGGGTGTCGACCGAGGCGCCCGTTGTGGAGGGCCCTGAGCTCCTGGTTGTCGTTGGTGTTGTGGTTGTGGACGTCGTGGATCACGCAGAACGATCGGTTGATTTTGGATGACTCAGGGTGGTCGCATCCATGCTTCATCTCTGGCTCGGCCACAAGCACAACGGTCCCCTTGCACTTCACATCCTTGGCCTTGGCCTTCTTGTCTTCCGAGTCAGCATTAGGGAGCTCGAGGATGGAGAGGCATCCCTCCTCAGCCCTCTCGCACTTGTTCGCCATTTTGAACATCTCCAGGGCTGTGTAGAGGTCCTCATGAATGGCGAGCTCCTCCTTCATCTTGACGTCACAGACGCCATCAGTGAACGCTGAGATGATGGCCTAGTCCGACATGTTGGGGATCTTGAGGCAAACGTTGTTGAAGCGCTGGATGTACTTCTGCAGGGTCTCCCCTGGCTGCTGCTTGATGCGTCATAGGTCACCCGTGGCCGGCGGGCGGTCGCGAGTGCCCTAGAAGTTGGCGATGAAGCGGTCTCTCATCTCATCCCAGGAGGAGACAGATCCCAGGGGAGATTCAGGAGCCAAGAGCATGCGCCATCCTTGAGGGCCATGGGAAGCCAGTACGCCATGATCTTCTCGTCGCCGCTGGCAGCCTCGATGCTTAGCTGATAGAGCTGTAGGAACTCGGCGGGGTCGGCGGTGCTGTCGTAGCATGGGGGCAGATCATGCTTGAACATGCCCGGCCAGATGACGTTATGAAGCTCTGGGGTGAACGCACGACACCCTGCTGTGGTCATGGGAGCTCGTCGAGGAGGTGGATCTTGGTCTCAATGCTCGCGCACCGCCACCATCACAGACAGCACACCGTCTTGATGTGGGGGTGCTGGAAGCACACGTGCATCTTCTTGGGGCCGCTGCACCACATGGCAGCTCGCCCCTTCGCGCGTAGGCGCCTGGCACAGTGGGTCGCGCCGCGGTGCCACCCGCCTTGCTTCCACGACGGCACCCTAGGCCGGAGGTGGTGGAGGTGCCCCGTGAACCACATCTCCCGCGGCAGGCGATTGTTGAGGTAGTGAGCTGGCCGGCGTGGTGGAGACTCCGGCGGTGCTGACGAGCTCGACGATACGCTCGAGCCACTCCTCATAGAAGTCGTTGATAGGGCGGTAGCGAAGGAGCTCCCACGCCATGAGCAGATAAGCTTGCGCGTTTGCCGGGCCGCGACGCGTGTGGGAGGATGAAGCGACCGGGGTTAACGACGTAGTGGCGGTGCGCCCGTCGCGGTGCACCGAGGGGTGTAGCGATGAAGGTTGCTGCTCGTGGCCGGCAGGGCCTGTGGCGGCGTTGGCCACCGGTGACGAAGGACAACGAGACAGCCATCACCCGCCGGCGCCATCTGAGTGACGCGGGTGGCAACCACAACCCGATGCTCAGCGCGAGCCCAACGTGCGTCAGCCATGGAAGTGTCAGAGTAGCGGTGGATCGATCGATGGAAGAGATGATCTGACGCACCCATACCTAGCTCGCCAAATGTCGGATTTAGGGTTCCGCAAACCCTTGATAGGTTCGAACTCTAGGGTGCATTCGGAGATCTCAACCTACCCAGCCTGCCTACTCGTGATCCTCAGGCCTAGCACGTCGAACTCAAAGGGACATAGAGACACAACAGTTATCCTGGTTCGGGCCACCTCGCAGTGTAATACCCTACTCCAGCGTTTCGGTGGATTTTCTCGAGGGCTGAGGATAAACTAGTATAGTGGATGAACTAGCCTCAGGAGGTGAGGTGTTCTTGAGCTCAAGAGAGCTGGTGAGGTGTTCGGGTGAGGATGGATCCGATCCCATCTATGGTGGTGGCTAAGTCCTATTTATAATGGCCTTGGTCCTCTTCCCAAATGTTGGCGGGAAGGGATCCCACAATGGCCACATTTGAAGGTGGACAAGAAGTACATCCTATCCTGACTAAAGCGGCCTTCGCCTGTGCAAAGCCTCTGGTTGTGACGTTGCGGTGGGCTCGACGACGACCTCTGTCCTGCCGTCCTGACAGTCTTGGTCTTGTTGCACCAGAATGGAAACCTTTGGCTGATTCGTCGGGACTCCACGCCTGTTTCTTGCCTCCTTTGCACCAAATAGGAAACTGGTACTCTGTGCTCGCTGGTGCCCGCCTGGCCTTGGTCGTCATGGCTCACGTCAACTAAGCCTCGTGAGGTGCACCTTGCATAGAACTCTCCGCCCCTCGGGAGCCAGCCTGAGGAGGCCGGTCCCCTCAGGGGTCCTGGCGTCGTCCGCCTCGCGAGGCTTGGCCCCTCGTGAGAGTCTTGAGTTGTTAACGCTTAAGCCGGGCCGTACCAGGCCGTCGATGGAGCCATGCAGTGGACCGACAGGCAAGCAAGTCTGGGTACCCCCATATCCAGAACACCGATAGTAGCCCCCGGGCCCAAGGCGAGCTCGGACTTGGCTTCCAGGCGAAGCCAAAGGGCAAGTGTGGAGCACCGCGGGCCCTAACCGCCTGCGGCCTTGAACGACGCGTGGCGATTGATGGGACGTGGGCGTCTCCACTTCCCCATGCTACCTTGGCAACTGTTTTTGTCTGACAAAAGGGTTGCCACCTGCCGTCGTGCCTTCATTGCCTTCCCTTCATCTTGCTTCAGATCCCCTTCTCCCAACGCCGAAGATATCCTCTAGATCTGCCGATCCTTCCCTCCAATCTTTCGCCCGATGGCCGTTCATAAAGCCAAAACTCCAGCTTCGGCTGCCGGCCCCGCCTGGTTCGAGCCGGCGCTTATCACACCCTCTGTCGCCGAGGAGAAGCTCCAAACTGCCCTCCTCCTGACAGCGAGTGGTGATAGCAAATGGGGGAAGGCCGCGCACCGGGTTGCCTCTGCCGTTCCGGATCCCGTGAATAGTACCTTCTGTCCCTTCTTCCTGCATAGAGTATGCTCGGGCTGATTCCTCCCTTCTCCCGCTTCTTCTATGCCATTCTGCATCATTACGGCCTCCACGCGCTCTGTATCCATCCCAACTCTGTCCTCCTCTTGTCCATCTTCGCCTTCTACTGTGAGGCATTCGTGGGAGTGATGCCCTCCGTCGCCATGCTCTGCCACTTCTTTTACCTCCGCTTGACTAGCCACCAGCCTGCAGGGTGTGTTGGCTTCGTCGCGGCCCTAGGCGGCAACGCGATCTCCTGCGCCATGAAGAAGGTAGAGGACGCCCTGAACAAGTGGGTCTTAATGGACGCCAAGTGCTCCCATGCCCAGCTGGAGCTGCCGATCAAGCTCCCGACCTCCGAGAAAGGGTGGTTTTCCTAGAAGATCACCGACCTTCAGGACTTGGGAGGTATTGTAGACTCGCTGCAGCTGTTTAGAGAAAAAGGAACCTTGTCTAGCACCTCATTCCTTTTTGTGCGAGTCCCCTGTCATAGGTTAGCTGTGCTTAGTGGCCATGTCGCGCTGCCCGAGGGGCATAGACATGAGGGGGTGCTGGTGCCTATGAGCTTGATCAAGGGCTCCCTGGGAGGATAAAGCCGAGGCACCCGGGCAATGGGGTTTGGCGCGGTGTGCTCATGCAAGGGCAGGGCGATGCGCACACACCTGCCTAGCCCCCACATGCGAGGCGTGCGAGGAAAAGCGACGGGCAACGACCACACCTTCCTGGCCCCCAGGCTAAGAACGAGTGAAACGGAGGAGAAAAACAACTTGGCAAACCAAAGCACGAAAGAACCAACTCCATTAAAGGTCAACAAAAGATTGCAAGCAACTTTGGAAAGCAAATGAACAGCCATGTCTGGCAACTAATCTAGTATCCTCACCAGTGCGGAGCTAAGTGAGGCCTCATGCAGCTCTCAGGAGACTCCGGGGCGTGTACAGCTCCACTCAGCATTACGTGAGAGTGTCATGAGTGGAGACCTTCCCAGGCCGGAGCCTTGATTAATGTGTAGAACTTCCGGAAGTGCTGGATGTTCCAGGCGTTCTGGATGGGGACCCCGTCCTGTGTCTCCAGGCGCGCGGCGCCAGGCCTGGAGACACGGGCAATCCTAAATGGGCCCTCCCACATGGGGGAGAGCTTGTGCAGCTTCCCTGGGGAGCACTCGCCTCAGGACGAGGTCGCCACCTCCAACGTCCTAGAGCAGACGCTATGGCAGTGGTACCACCGCAGCGCCTGCTGGTACCTTGCCACTCAAAGCGAGGTTTGACGGCGGCATTCCTTCCCCAGCACGGGATCCACCCCCTGCGTGGCGTCCTAACATGCCTCGTCAAATGCCAGGACCCGCGTGGAGCGATGCTTGACCTCGTGTGGGAGAACCGCTTTAGCTCCGTAGACGAGGAAGAATGGTGTCTCTCCCATTGGCTTGGTCGCGTGGTGCGGATGGACCACAACACGGACTGGAGCTCGTCGAGCTAGGCCCTGCCGCAGGCCTCGAGCTTCTTCTTGAAGGTTCTCGCCTTGAGGCTCCTCCGGACCTTGGCGTTGGCACGCTTGGCCTGGCAGTTGCTCATGGGGTGTGCCACTGATGCGTAGCATATCTGCGTTCCAAAATTAGCACAACATGTTTTGGAAAGTTTGCTAGTGAACTGCGAGCCGTTGTCCGTGATGATGCAGTTAGGGACCCCAAACCGGCTCACAAGGCCCTTGATGAACTTGATGGCTGATCCAGCTGGGATGGGCAGACGCCTTCTAGCTCTGCCCATTTGGTGAACTTGTGGATGGCGACGTAAAGGTAGAGGTAGTCCCCTGGCGCTCGGGGAAACGGCCCCAAGATGTCTAGCCCCCAGACAGCGAACGACCATGTGAGCGGGATAGTCATGAGGCCCTGCGCAGGCCGGTGGATTTGCTTGGTGTGGAACTGGCATGCTTTGCAGGAGTGCACCAGCTCTGCGGCGTCGTTGAGCGTAGTGGGCGAATAGAAGCCACTGCGGAACGCCTTGCCCACAAGGGTGCACGATGAGGAGTGATGTCCGCAATCCCCACCGTGTATGTCTGCCAGCAGCTCCAACCCTTGCTCCTTGGAGATGCATCATAACGAAATGTCTTTGGGCCTCTTGCGGTTCAACTCAGCATCACGGATGTAGTATGCAGTGGCCTGACGAGCCACGCGCTTGAAATCTTCCTCCTTCTTAGGCAGGGTCCCCTGAAGTAGGTATGCCTTGAACTCCTCAGTCCAGCACCCCTCCTGAGGCTCAAGCGCGAGGAGCAGGCGGGCCCCTGAGGGAGGGCCACATGCTGGGGCACCGGTTGCTGGTGCTTGGGGTAGGTCCTCCTGAGGTGGTGTTGGTGTCGTGGTGGGGGAGCCACCGACGGCTTGAAGAAGCGCTCCTCAAACACCGGCGGCACGTGTTGCAGTTCCAATCCCAGGAACCGTTTCTCCATCTTGCATACCTCTTCCAGGTATGCCTCCATGTGCTCGTCCTTGGGTGTGTATTCTTTGTTGGAGAACTTGATGAGGAGCCGGGAATCGCACTTAATGGTGAGGCGCTTCACACCCAGCGCCGCCACGTCCCTAAGGCCAGCGAGCAAGCCTTCATACTCTGTGATGTTGTTGGAGACCTTTTCACCTTGCTGAAGACAGAGCTGTACTGTATAGTAGAGTTTGTCCTTGGCGGTTGAGATGAGGACGGACCCAGCCCCTGTGCCTTGTCGTGCGAACGCGCCGTCAAAGTACATGATCCACCCATCTGGCTCCTCATCCCCAGGCAAGAGGGAGCAGTCCTCGCTCATCCCGCGATCAGGGATGTCAGTCCATTCTGCCATGAAATCCGCAAGGGCCGCACCCTTGATGACTCTGGCGGTGCTGAACTCTAGTTGGAATGCCTGGAGCTCGATGTTCCACTCCACAACTTGCTCGGTGGCATTAGGGCTCTGGAGCACCCTCTCAAGTGGGTAGGCTGAAACGACCTTGATGGGGTGACCTTGGAAGTAGTGACACAGCTTTCTGGAGGCGACGAGGAGCGTAAGTAAGAGCTTCTGAGGCATAGGGTAGCGCGCACGTGCCTCCCGTAGCACCGTGCTGACGAAGTAGACGGGGTGCTCAATGAGGGAAGAGGTGTTTTGTGGGGTCTTGTGCTTCTTAATGACGCGGGCCTTCGGTGATCCCACCTTCTGCAGTGCCAAATGTGGCCTCGTGAGTGTCGGCCTCAGGAGCCCCCCCAGCCGAGGGGTCTGTTTCATCTTCGGGAGGAATGTTGACTGTCGGATCCGTCGAGGCCCCAGGAGCACCGTCCTGAGGCTGCCGTGCTTTGCTTGGTTGGCGAGCGCCCTGCTGAGGGTCCTTGAGCATGCGCTCTTCCCTTAGCGCCAGCAGAGCGGCACTGGAAGAGTGAGGGGTGGCGGCCAAATAAAGCCAGGGGCTCAAGAGGGCACGGCGCCACCATCACCGGTGGGCTGGTCAAGTATCTCTTGAGGTCTTGAAAGGTCGTGTCAGCCTCAGGGGTCCACTCGAACGGCCCCTTCTTTTTCATCAGCTTGAAGAACGGGAGGGCGCGTTCTCCCAACTTGGAGATGAAGCGCCCCAGTGAGGTCACGCAGCCCACCAGCTTCTGCATCTCCTTGAGCGTCTGTGGAGGGCTCATGTCTTCTATTGCCTTGACCTTCTCCGGATTTGCCTAGATCCCTCTGGGCAATACTAGAAAAACCAGGAGCTTGCCAGAGGGAACTCCGAACACGCATTTCTTGGGATTGAGCTGCAGGTCCACCTCGCGCAAGCTGACAAATGTCTCCTCCAGATCCTCAATCTGGGTCCTCGCCTCCCGAGACTTCACAACTATGTCATCAACATAGGCCTCAGCATTTCTCCCGAGCTGCTTGCCCAGGGTGATGTGCATCAGCCGCTGGAAGGTAGCCCCGGCATTGCACAACCCAAAAGGCATGTAGGTGTAGCAGTACACCCCGCAGGGGGTCAGGAACACCGTCTTCTCCACATCTTGCATAGCCATCTTGATCTGGTGGTAGCCTGAGAAAGCATCCAAAAAGCACAACAGGTCGCACTCGGCAGTGGAGTCAACGATCTGGTCGATGCGGGGAAGCGAGAAGGGATCTTGAGGGCAAGCCTTGTTGAGGTTGGTGAAGTCGACGCACATGCGTTCCTTCGCTCCTTTATTGGGAACGACGACCGGGTTTGCCAGCCATTCCGGATACCGTACCTCCCTGATGACCCCAGGATCCTGCAACTTATGGGTTTCTTGGACAATGAATGCCCTACTCCAGCATTTTGGTGGATTTCCTCGAGGGCTGAGGATGAACTAGTATAGTGGATGACCTAGCCTCAGGAGGTGAGGTGTTCTTGAGCTCAAGATAGCTGGTGAGGTGGTCGGGTGAGGATGGATCCGATCCCCTCTATGGTGGTTGCTAAGTCCTATTTATAATGGCCTTGGTCCCCTTCCCAAATGTTGGCGGGAAGGGATCCCATAATGGCCAGATTTGAAGGGGGACAAGAAGTACATCCTATCCTGACTAAAGCGGTCTTCTCCTGTGCAAAGCCTCTGGTCGTGACGCTGCGGTGGGCTCGGTGATGACCTCTGTCCTCCCGTCCTGACGGTCTTGGTCTTGTTGCACCAGAATGGAAACCTTTGGCTGATTCGTCGGGACTCCATGCCTGTTGCTTGCCTCCTTTGCACCAAAGAGGAAACTGGTACTCTATGCTCGCTGGCGCCCTCCTAGCCTTAGTCATCATGGCTCACGTCAACTGAGCCTCGTGAGGTGCACCTTGCATAGAACTCTCTGCCCCTCGGGAGCTAGCCTGAGGAGGCCGGTCCCCTCGGGGGTCCTGGCGTCGTCCGCCTCGCGAGGCTTGGCCCCTCGCGAGGCTTGGCCCCTCGCGATGGTCTTGAGTTGTTGACGCTTCAGCCGGGCCGTACCAGGCCATCGATGGAGCCATGCAGTGGACCGCAGGCAGGCAAGTCTGGGTACCGCCATATCCAGAATGCCGACAGTAGCCCCCGGGCCCAAGGCACGCTCGGACTTGGCTTCCAGGCGAAGCCAAAGGGCAAGTGTGGAGCACCACGGGCCCTAACCGCATGCGGCCTTGAACGACGTGTGGCGATTGATGGGACGTGGGCGTCTCCACTTCCCCATGCTGCCTTGGCAACCGTTTTCGTCTGACAAAAGGGCTGCCACCTGCCGTCGTGCCTTCATTGCCTTCCCTTCATCTTGCTCCAGATCCCCTTCTCCTAATGCCGAAGATATCCTCCAGATCTGCCGATCCTTCCCTTCAATATTTTGCCTGATGATCGTTGATTAAGCCAAAGCTCCACCTTCGGCTGCCGGCCCCGCCTGGTTCGGGCCGGCGCTGATCACGCCCTCCGTCACCGAGGAGAAGCTCCAAACTGCCCTCCACCTTATGGTGAGTGGTGATAGCGAATGGGGGAAGACCGCGCTCCGGGTTGCCTCCGCCGTGCCGGAGCCCGCGAACAGTACCTTCTATCCCTTCTTCCTGCATAGAGTATGCTCGGGCTGATTCCTCCCTTCTCCCGCTTCTACTTTACCGTTCTCCATCATTACGGCCTCCACGCGCTTCATATCCATACCAACTCTGTCCTCCTCTTGTCCATCTTTGCCTTCTACTACGAGGCATTCATGGGAGTGATGCCCTCCGTCGCCATGCTCTGCCACTTCTTTTACCTCCTCTTGACTGGCCACCAGCCTGCAGGGTGTGTTGGATTGGTCGCGGCCCTGGGCAGCAACGCGATCTCCCGCGCCGCGAAGAAGGTAGAGGACGCCCAGAACAAATGGGTATTAATGGACACCAAGTGCTCCCGCGCCCAGTTGGAGCTGCCAATCGAGCTCCTGACCTCCGAGAAAGGGTGGTTTTCGGAGAAGATCACCGACCTTCAGGACTCGGGAGGTATTGTAGACTCGTTGCTGAGCTGTTTAGAGAAAAAGGAACCTTGTCTAGCACCTCGTTCCTTTTTGTGCAAGCCCCCTGTCATAGGTTAGCTGTGCTTAGTGCGCCGTGTCGCGCTGCCCGAGGGGCACGGACATGAGGGGGTGCTGGTGCCCATGAGCTTGATTAAGGGCTCCCTGCGAGGATAAAGCCAAAGCACCTGAGCAATGGGGTTCGGCGCGGTGTGCTCGTGCAAGGGCAGGCCGATGCACACACACCTGCCTAGCCCCCACACGCGAGGCGTGCGAGTTAGTGCAACGGGCAACTGCCACACCTTCCTGGCCCCCAGGCTAAGAACGAATGAAACGGAGGAGAAAAACAACTTGTCAAACCGAAGCACGAAAGCACCAACTCCATTAAAGCTCAACAAAAGATTGCAAGCAACTTCGGAAAGCAAATGAACAGCCGTGTCCGACACCTAATCTAGTCTTCTCACCAGTGTGGAGCTAAGTGCTGCCACATCACAGTACCAATCAGTTGAAAGGCAGGAGGAGTAAGGACTTACAACAGTGGCTTGAACTGGTGTGCTCATGCCCTTCATCTTGCTGGTGTGGCAATCCTTGAAGATTTGCACTACATTCGGTTCAGGTTCTTTTTGGTCTGCACGGGCTTTCCTCTGTATTTGGAACAAGTCAATATTGATATGATAATGTGGCACAAAAAAAGAAGGAAGTTGCAGCTATTTACAAGAGCCTCGTAGTGTGCAATATAGCTACGAGATCCTGTTGTCTGTTGGAATTTCACTTTAGAACGGTTGGTTTTGTTCTTCAAACAGTTAGCCTAGAAGTTCACTTGTAAGTCAGATCTTGCCAAGTCCTGCTCACGAGGTTCACTTGTAAGTCAGATCCTGTTGGAATTTCACTTGTAAGTCACATACATAAATACAAGTTCAATATGTGGTCTAATCAAATATATATAGCCTACCTGATACTTTGGATCAGACATGTATTTAACGAGGGTGTCCAGTCTTCATCTGTAATATATTCCACTTGAGATGTTTGGGCGATTTCATTGTTAGCCTTTGCCTTCAAAGTGAGATTTTCTAAGGTGGTACCGATACTGTCGCAGATCAGACTAAAAAACATGAGTGCATGCTTGTTTAGTTGCATCATCTTTCGGATCCAACTTGAACCTCATCTGTTGAAAAAAAATGTGAGTCTTATTAGGAGGAAGCTAGAAAGTATGGGACAGAGCAAGACAATATTACTAATTGCGATGAATAACATTACTTACAGATAAATGGTCAAGGAAGGTGTTAAACTGGGTATTGTCTTTCTCATTCCTGTACTGGATCCACATTGGGAGGATACGTGCATGACACCAAATGGCAACGGCTACCTCTGATACTAACTTGGCTAACTCTGTAGCATCACGTGGCCTTTTTCAACCTGCCTCAAAATGGATCTCCATTCTTCCTCCTTTAGATTTTGTTAATCTGTCAAGCATTATCCCTGATTTCTGTTTCTGCTTGCGCCGTGGTGCTAGTTCAACAACGAATATGGAAAGTGTTAGTGTACATCAAACTGTGAGAGTACATATAAAGGAGCATGCAACTGCAACTTGACTCGGTCAGGCACCGTCTTGGTGTTGATGCTCACGAGGTTCATCTGATCTTGCCAAGTCCTGTTGTGTCAGCAGTGCTTCGGAAGTAGTGTTAGGTGTGAAGGTAGCTTGGGAACTGGCCAGTTCCGGAGCAGACAAACGAGTAACTCGTTGAGATGCCGGTATAGTTGAAGCGGATGCTTCAGCTGGTGGAGCAGGTGATACTGTGTTTGTAGATTTAGCCGGTGGACTTGGACCTTCTACTGCACTATAAGTACAAGCAGAATATCGATGGCAGATCCTTTTCCGTTTCAACCGACGAGTAACACCACTCCCTACTATCTTATTTTCCTTGCTCTTTTTTTACTTTGCCATGTCAAGCCGTACCCACAACACAAAAGAATAAAATCGCTCTTCAGAACTCATTGATGCATGATACAGACAAGCAATACTTTGATGTAAGACAAGTGTATGAGGATGGAATATGTAAGAAAAACAGGACGGCATGACATATTCACAGCTACGATGTGCAAACTAAGCATAAGGATTTTCAAGAAAATAGAAGTAATGCAAGCTACACACCATATGAAAGATGCAACCAATATTACTCTGCCAAGTTAAAAGTGTCTTGTCATAAGTGGCAATTCAAAAAATTAGAAGCAGTACAACATAGAAATCAATGCAAGATGCAACCACTATCAAACTGCGATGTCAAAAGCGTCCAATCCTGAGTGACTGATGCGGGATACACAACAACAATACTTTGATGTAAGAACATGGTATGGCAGATAGATGCAGTGTATTCTAGACACAGAAAGCCATGTCATATGCACATGTATAATGTATAAACTTAGCAGGTGCAATTTAATCAAAATATAAGAAATACAGGCTAGACAACATATGCAACATGAAACCAATTATACACTGTCAACTTAGAGCAAGCACCTGCGATGGTGGAGTACGAGAGATGAACTCATCATGTAGACTTGGGACTTCAACTTCATTAGCAGTAGCAGTGGCAAATCTAGAGAGTCTCTGTTTGCGTCGGTGCGGAGGACCACCAACATCCCCTAACTTACTCTTTTCCTTCTTATTTTCTGATATTACCTTATGAAGTCAAAACCGCAAGAAGATGAATAAAATTAGCTCTGCATAACTGGTTGATGCATGATACAGACGAACACTACTTTGATGTAAGGCAAGTGCGGGATAGGAGGATGGAATATACACAAAAATGACAGTGTTTCATATTCACATGTACGATAAGAGGATGGAATATGTATGAAAAAACAGTAAGCGGAAGGCATTTCAACAAAACTAGAAGAAATGAAAGCTAGGCACCATATGAACATGCAACCAATATCACTCTATTAGGTAAAAAGTGTCTCGTCATAAGTGCCATTTTAAGAAATTAGAAGCAGTACAAGCTAGAAGACAATGCAAGATGCAACCTACATCACAGTCCCAAGTTAAATGTGTCTTATGGGTAAGTGATCGTTGCAGGTGCAATTCAATATAATCAGAAGCAATACAAACTAGACATCATACGGAAAACGCAACCACATATAACAGTTCCAAGTAAGAGCAAGCACCTGTGATGGTGGAGTAGGGGAGATGTGCTCATCATGTACACGTATGTTCTAGAAATAGGAACACATGTCATATTCACAGGCATTATGTGTAAAGTAAGCAGATGCAATTCAAATTAGAAGCAATACAAGCTAGACATCATACGCAACATGCAACCACATATAATAGTGCCAAGTTAGAGCAAGCACCTGTGATGGTGGAGTAGGGGAGATGTGCTCATCATCTACAAAGCTACATTGACTGTCCAACCTTGTGTTGTCTTGTGAATCTTGTTGGGAGGATGGCAGTGTAGAATCTGTAGAGACCCCCTATTTGAGTTGCCGGACTAACTTCCTTCAGCTGTAATGATTTTGCATTGTGAAGTCAAACCGATAAGAAAAAGGAATAAAATTCGCTCTTCAGAACTCATTCATGCATAATACTGACGAACACTACTCGGATGAAAGGCAAACACATGATGTGAGGATGGAATATGTATGAAAAACAGGATGGCGTGACATATTCACACCTATGATGTGGTAACTAAGAAGAAGGCATTTCAACAAATTAGAAGCACTGCAAGCTAGACACCATATGAAAGATGCAACCAATATCACTCTGCCAAGTTCAAACTATATGGCGTTTCAACAAATTAGAAGTAGTACATGCTAGAAATCATATGCAAGACACAACCAATATCACAATGGTGACTTAAAGGTGCCTTATCATAAGTGACTGATGCGGGATATGCAAGAACAATAGTATGATGTAGAAATAGGAACATATGCAAGAACAATAGTATGATGTAGAAATAGGAACATATGCAAGAACACATGTCATATTCATAGGCATTATGTGTAAAGTAAGCAGATGCAATTCAACAAAGTTAGAAGCAATACAAGCTAGACATCATACGGAACATGCAACCACATATAATAGTGCCAAGTTAGAGCAAGCACCTGTGATGGTGGAGTAAGGGAGATGTGCTCATCATCTACACAGCTACGTTGACTGTCTAGCCTTATGTTGTCTTGCGAATCTTGTTGGGAGGATAGCAGAGTAGAATCTATAGAGAAACTCCATTTCAGTTGCTCGGAAGGACCACCATCATCCAATGCCTTGCCAATTTCCTTCAGCTTTATTGATTTTTCATTGTGAGGTCATACCGACAAGAAAAAGGAATATAATTCGCTCTTCAGAACTCATTCATGCATGATACGGACGAACACTACTCTGATGAAAGGAAAATTCATGATACAAGGATGGAATATGCACGAAAAAATGGACGGCTTGACATATTCACACCTATGGTGTGGTAACTAAGCAGAAGGCACTTCAAAAAATTAGAAGCACTACAAACTAGACACCATATGGAAGGTGCAATCAATATCACTCTGCCAAGTTAAAACTGTCTTGTACCAAAGTTGTCTAGAGTACTAAAGTTGTAGTTTTTAAGATTCCTTAAGTTTAAGTGGAGTTTAGGCACTAGTTTAACACTCACAATATATATCAAGCAAGCATGCAAAGAGTATATGGGCAGCGGAAAGTAAAGCATGCAATTTGCAAGAATGTAGAGGGAAGGGTTTGGAGGATTCAAACGCAATTGGAGACACGGATGTTTTTGGCGTGGTTCCGATAGGTGGTGCTATCGTACATCCACGTTGATGGAGACTTCAACCCATGAAGGGTAATGGTTGCGCGAGTCCATGGAGGGCTCCACCCACGAAGGGTCCACGAAGAAGCAACCTTGTCTATCCCACCATGGCCGTCGCCCACAAAGGACTTGCCTCACTAGCGGTAGATCTTCACGAAGTAGGTGATCTCCTTGCCCTTACAAACTCCTTGGTTCAACTCCACAATCTTGTTGGAGGCTCCCAAGTGACACCTAGCCAATCTAGGAGACACCACTCTCCAAGAAGTATGAAATGGTGTGTTGATGATGAACTCCTTGCTCTTGTGCTTGAAATGATAGTCTCCCCAACACTCAACTATCTCTCATAGGTTTTGGATCTGGTGGAAAGAAGATTTGAGTGGAAAGCAACTTGGGGAAGGCTAGAGATCAAGATTCATATGGTAGGAATGGAATATCTTGGCCTCAACACATTAGTAGGTAGTTCTCTCTCAGAAAACGTATGCTGGAAGTGTAGGTTCAGTCTGATGGCTCTCTCCACGAATGAAGAGGAGGTGGAGGGGTATATATAGCCTCCACACAAAATCTAACCGTTACACACAATTTACCAAACTCGGTGGGACCGAATCGTTAAACTCGGTCTGACCGATTTAGCAAATAATGTGACCGTTAGGATTTTTGGTGGGACCAAAATGCAATTCGGTGAGACCGATATGGTTAGGGTTAGGGCATAACGTAATCTCGATAAGACCGATTACACAAACTCGGTGAGACCGATTTTGGTAATAAGCTTTCCAGAGAGTTGGTCAGGCAAACTCGGTTTGACCGATTACACAAACTCGGTGGGACCGATTTTGGTAATAAGTTAACCAGAGAGTTTGCACTGTAATCTCGGTAGTGCCGATTGCTCAAACTCGGTGAGACCGATTTTGATAATGGACATACATAGAGAGATTACAATCCCATCTCGGTGAGACCGAGATCCCTATCGGTAGAACCGATTTGCTTAGGGTTTGTGGTAGTGGCTATGACTTTTGGAATCAGTGGCGCCGGATAGAAAGAATCGGTGTGACCGATTTTGGCTTTGGGTTTAGGTCATTTGTGGAAGTGGGAAAGTAGTTGAGGGTTTTGGAGCATATCACTAAGCACATGAAGCAAGAGGCTCATTAAGCAACACCTCATCCCTCCTTGATAGTATTGGCTTTTCCTATAGACTCAATGTGATCTTGGACCACTAAAATGTAAAAAGAAGAGTCTTGATCTTGAAGCTTGAGCCAATCCTTTGTCCTTAGCATCTTGAAGGAGTTCCCACATCCTTTAGTCCATGCCACTCCATTGTTGAACTTATCTGAAACATACTAGATAAAAGTGTTAGTCCAACAAGAGATATGTTGACATTAATTACCAAAACCACCTAGGGAGCACTTGTGCTTTCAATCTCCCCCTTTTTGGTAATTGATGACAACATACATCAAAGCTTTAGATAAAGATATAAAGAGTAGCAAGTAAAGCTTTGGAAAGACATGTAACAAACATAGGCTCCCCCTACATGTATGCAATCATGTGAATATGGAATGTAAAAGCATGTGAGAGCATAAACATGATAGAGCAGGCAATGTGTTACATGTATCTTGGCCATATGCATCAGAGCAAAGAATATTAAGGAAAATACCTTCATGCTCATGAGTCCTTCTTGCAAACAATATGTACATCAGGAAGAATTCCTCATACACATGATTGTGATACATACACTTACCTTGTAGTCTTGAGTTGGCTTAGGATGAAATGAACCTGCGTAAACAAGGTTAGATAACACAGATACATCTACTAGCCAGAGCAAACAGAAGAAACCACAAGAATACCAAGACTAGGATGACATGTAGAGAGTGAGTACTAAGTACCACATTGGATTAGACATGTCCCCAAGAGTAAAGATATGCAATGAATTTAAATGATTTCTTTCCCTTAGATGTCTTGCTCCCCCTGAATCTAGCATGGGATACTGGGAGAAGATAGGGAATAGAAAATCAGAGCTGAGAGATATGAATGATGAACAGAGCTAATGTATGCTAATGCAAATAAGCACACAGATCATATGAACATGTCTCTCCCCTCAAGAAGACATGTGGGCATCTCTCCTCTTGAACACCAAGCATCTGGGATCCTTGAGGAATACTTTCTACTTAAGTATTCTCTCCCCCTGGAGATCTCTCTCTCTCCCTTTGAGGGTCTCTCTCCTCCTTTAGGAGATGATATCTCTCTCCCCCTCAATAAGGTGATAAACTCTTTTTAAATGATAAGCTTTGATGTTCTCTCTCTCCCCTTTGACATCAATTTCCAAGAAGGGTTTTCTAGAATCCGTCGAATGGGTTTGGTCCTTGAGACACAGCACAAAGCAATGATAAAAATGTGATGCTTGTAGAGGACAAGATTCATTGAGTGGAGCTGGATCAAAAGAATCATACAATATGTGGCAAACTGTTTTTCCTGTTGTGAAATCGGTGGCACCGAGTGGTATTCTTCAGTTGGACCGAAGACAACAAATCGGTGAAACTGAGTTCATCGCAGAGAAAACACCTGTCACCTCAGCTCACTAGACTAGTAAGATCTCACAAAGATTTTCAAGGAATTCACTGAAAGATGTGCAATGAATTGGAATGCAGAAAATGCAGAGCAAACAGAAAGAAAGCTAGATGAAGTTTTTTTTGAAAGGGGAAACAAATATGCATGAGACAAATGCAAAAACAGAGAGAACAACACAAGAGAACTTCATCTAGAGATGGTCGGCAACAGAGTCACCTATGTTAGAGTATATTGACTTAGGAGTCAAGTGAGATCACTTGATCATAGGTCATACTCATCGTTTAAGCTCAAAATGGGGTTGCCATTTTTCGTTTAAGCATCTTGATGTATTCACATCTTGTCGAGTTGCTTTAGCTCATGACTCGGAGTAAAGCTTCTCTAAGATGGAATGACATACCTTGGTTGATGGTGTTGTCCATGTAGTTGAACTTGTGTGGGTTGCTCAAGGTTGATGTAGCTCATCGAGGATTCAGAGCACCACCTGGAATTTTAGTCCTTCTACCTACATGGGTTAGTTCTTGCAAGGAAGAGCACTTGTGTTATCCCAAATGACAATCATGAAGTTCAACATAGAATTTGTCAAAGGATATGTTTGAATGATTTGGTGCTTCCTTGACTTCATCCACCATAGTGTAGAGACTTGGTGATGTAGAGATTGCTCAAGATATGAGTAGATTACAATCTCATGGAATTCGATTCCACCAAGTACCTACATGGGTTAGATAACATGCAAGATACAAATATATCTAAGACATAAGATTTCCATCATAAAAGAAATATCAAGGATTAGTCATAAGCTCATGTCTTGCGTGTATCCAATGGAGTTTATACTCCAAGTTTGAAGCATCAATGATGTTCAATTCTCCTCTTAACCTGCAAAACACTTTCTCATCAAGAGGTTTAGTGAATATATCCGCTAATTTCTTTTCGGTGCGAACATGCTTAAGATCAATGTCACCCTTAGCAACATGATCTCGAATGAAATGATGACGAACTTCAATATGCTTAGTTCGAGAATGTTGCACAGGATTATGACCAATTTTGATAGCACTTTCATTGTCACAAAGCAATGGAACACGTCTCACATATATCCCATAATCTTTAAGAGTTTGGATCATCCAAAGTAATTGAGCACAACATGAACCAGCGGCAATATATTCAGCTTCGGCAGTGGACAAGGATACCGAGTTTTGTTTCTTGGAGGACCAAGACACAAGAGATCTACCAAGAAATTGACAAGTACCTGAAGTGGACTTTCTATAAACCTTGTCTCCGGCATAGTTCGAGTCGGAATAGCCAACAAGATCGAAAGAGGCCCTCTTAGGATACCAAATGCCAAAATTTGGTGTATGGATTAAGTATCTCACTATCCTTTTCACGGCCTTAAGATGACATTCTTTAGGAGCAGCTTGATATCGTGCACACATGCACACACTTAGCATGATATTGGGACGTGAAGCACAAAGATATAACAATGAACCAATCATGGAGCGATAAACCTTTTGATCAACCGGTTCACCATCTTTGGTCAAGTCATTATGTCCACTAGTAGGCATGGGTGTATACATACCTTTGCATTCTTGCATATTGAACTTCTTGAATAAGTCCTTGGTGTACTTCGTTTGAGAAACAAAGGTACCTTCCTTAGTTTGCTTGATTTGCAACCCAAGGAAGAATTTGAGTTCACTCATCATAGACATCTCAAACTTCTCCGACATTAGCTTTCCAAACTTTTCACTAAAATGAGGGTTAGTCGAACCAAATATAATATCATCAACATAGATTTGGCACACAAATAGTTCTCCATTAACCCTTTTAGTAAAAAGAGTAGAATCAATTTTCCCAATTTCAAAGCCTTTTTCAATAAGGAACTTGGTCAAGCATTTATACCATGCTCTAGGAGCTTGTTTAAGACCATAAAGAGCTTTGTGAAGTTTGTAAACATGATTGGGTTTCTTAGGATTGACAAAGCCGGGAGGTTGCTTAACATAAACTTCCTCCTCTATTTAACCATTTAGAAAAGCACTTTTAATGTCCATTTGGTACAAGGTGATATCATGATGATTAGCATAGGCAAGTAAGATGCGAATGGACTCAAGTCTAGCAATGGGGGCGTAAGTCTCACCATAGTCCATACCTTCGACTTGTGTGTAGCCTTGGGCGACGAGACATGCTTTGTTGCGAACTACTTGTCCATCTTCATCTTGCTTGTTGCGAAACACCGACTTGGTACCAATGACGTTGTGGTTGTTGTCGGGCTTCTCAACCAATGTCCAAACTTGGTTCCTCTCAAAGTTATGTAGCTCTTCATGCATAGAATTTATCCAATCCGGATCTTCCAATGCTTCTTCAACCTTCATAGGTTCAATTCTAGAGATGAAAGAATAGTTTTCACAAAAGTTAGCTAAACGAGTTTTAGAGCGAGTGATTCTCCCAGTCTGAATGTCATTGTAGATTTGCTCGACGGGATGATCTTTAGCAACTCTTGCTCGAACTCGTGAAAGCTTTTGCTTGGGTCTTCGTTGAACATCTTCTTCATCTTGTTCTTCTTCTTGGCCTTCTTCATTGTTGGCGTTGTCCTTCTCTTGTCGTGGTGGAGAAGGAGGTTGTTGACGTTCATCTTGATGCACTTCCTCGTTTTCTTCATCTTGGTGTGTCCCACTTGTGGATGCTTCCGTATCAACTCTTGGTTCACCTTGTCGTAAAGTAGAAGCTTCCACTTGAACGGACGAGGTATTCTCCTTCACCTCCGTTGGACGAACCTTGCCAATAGCCAAGTCTTGGATTGCTTCCGAAGGATCTTTGTCTCCTACATCAATTGGCAATTGCTCTACTTGCGAGCCGTTAGATTCATCAAACTTCACATCTACCGTCTCTTCAACCTTTCTGGTGAAATTGTTGTAGACACGGTAAGTGTGAGAGTTTGAGCCATAACCTAGTAGGAAACTTTCATGAGACTTAGGAGCAAATTTAGAGTGACGATGCTTATCAAGAATGTAGCACTTTGAGCCGAATACTTGAAAGTATCCAACTTGGGGTTTGTTACCGGTGAGGATCTGGTATGCCGTCTTGCCGAGTAGCTTGTGAAGATACAAGCGATTTGTTGCATGACAAGCTGTCTCAACCGCTTCCGCCCAAAAGTGCTTCGGTGTCTTGTACTCATCAAGCATCATTCTCGCCATTTCGATGAGCGTCCGGTTCTTCCTTTCAACAACTCCGTTTTGTTGATGTGTGTACGTAGCCGAGAACTCGTGTGAAATCCCTTCTTCGTCAAGAAAGGTGTCCACATTTGCGTTCTTGAATTCTGTTTCGTTATCACTGCGAACCTTCTTGATCTTCACTTCAAATTGATTTTGAGCCTTCCTTGCGAAGTTTTTGAAGATCTTTTGGACCTGCGATTTATCATCAAGAAAGAACACCCACGTAAATCTTGAAAAATCATCAACTATAACTAGACCGAAAGAATTTCCACCGAGACTCTTCTAGGAGTTGGGTCCAAAGAGATCCATGTGAAGTAGCTCGAGTGGCCTCCTTGTGGTCATGATGTTCTTCACGGGATGCCTTCCTCCAACCTATTTACCTGCCTGACAAGCACTACAAAGTCTATCCTTATCAAATATGACATCGTTAACTCCAAGGATATGATTTCCTTTAATAAGCTTGTCAAGGTTTCGCATACCAACATGACCTAGTCGTCTATGCCATAACCAACCTTTTGAGGATTTAGGAATGAAGCAAGTTTTAGGTTGAGCCTTTTTAGTGAAATCAAAAATGTATAGATCACCTCTACGCACACCGGTAAATACCATTTTATTATTGTCTCGACGAAATACTTGACAATCTACTTCAGTAAATAGATCATTGAAACCGAAATCAGCAAGTCTAGATACTGAAAGTAAGTTGTATCCAAAAGATTCAACGAGCATGACATTTTGTATGGAGCTATCATGTGATATGGCCACCTTACTGAGACCAACCACCTTACCCTTTGAGTTGTCACCGAAAGTGGCATACTTTCGAGGACTGTCATTATCAGCAAGCTCACGAAAGATGTCTTTATCTCCGGTCATGTGATCGGTACATCCACTATCAAGAACCCATTCCTTTCCTCCTGACATATATCCCCGAAGATTTGCCATAAGACCAAAGTGTCTCATTGCATCATCAAGATCAAAGTCACTATCATCCTCCTCATCATAGTATCCATGTTCAACATCGTCATGTGGTGGATCAAGCCCCACAGAGGGTGATTCATTAGAATGAGTTTGACAATGATCTTGCTTATGAATTTTTATAGCTTCGGAAATAATATCACTAATAATCCCAACATTTCCTTTGGCACGCATAAGGTTTGTAAGCTCAAATAGACGATCACCAAACATAGGATCACTAGAATTCATCTTACTCAAAGCAATGGACTTATGGAGAATTTCATCAAGATTTTTCAAGGAATAATCTGGAAATCGTTCCTCAAGAAATTTCCATATGGTGTAGGCACACTTAAAAGTAGGCAAACATCCAATCAAGTTTCTAGGCAATCCTCTAATGATAAGTTCGGCAGTTCTAAGATTCCTAATCATGTCAATTGACTCATCATGGGTAGGATGCATAGGATCAACATAAGGAGCACAAGGGCTAGCAATGTACTTGTTCAAATGATATTGATTGAAAATAACAAGCATCTCATTTTTCCACTCATGAAAATACTCTCCATCAAGAATAGGCACTCTATGTCTAAGACTCCCAATAGTAGACTCATCCATCTTCCTCCAATGGTGATTAAACCAAAGCAATGGAGACCAATGCTCTGATACCACTTGTAGGACCTTGATAAGAGGTGTCTAGAGGGGGGGGGGTGATTAGACACTAAGTACCAAAGTTGCAGTTTTTAAGGTTCCTTAAGTTTAAGTGGAGTTTAGGCACTAGTTTAACATCCACAATACATATCAAGCAAGCATGCAAAGAGCATACGGGCAGCGGAAAGTAAAGCATGCAATTTGCAAGAATGTAGAGGGAAGGGTTTGGAGGATTCAAACGCAATTGGAGACACAGATGTTTTTGGCGTGCTTCCGATAGGTGGTGCTATTGTACATCCACGTTGATGGAGACTTCAACCCACGAAGGGTAACGGTTGCGCGAGTCCACGGAGGGCTCCACCCATGAAGGGTCCACGAAGAAGCAACCTTGTCTATCCCACCATGGCCATCGCCCACGAAGGACTTGTCTCACTAGCGGTAGATCTTCACGAAGTAAGCGATCTCCTTGCCCTTACAAACTACTTGGTTCAACTCCACAATCTTGTCGGAGGCTCCCAAGTGACACCTAGCCAATCTAGGAGACACCACTCTCCAAGAAGTATGAAATAGTGTGTTGATGATGAACTCCTTGCTCTTGTGCTTCAAATGATAGTCTCCCCAACACTCAACTATCTCTCATAGGTTTTGGATCTGGTGGAAAGAAGATTTGAGTGGAAAGCAACTTGGGGAAGGCTAGAGATCAAGATTCATATGCTAGGAATGGAATATCTTGGCCTTAACACATTAGTAGGTAGTTCTCTCTCAGAAAATGTATGCTGGAAGTGTAGGTTCAGTCTGATGGCTCTCTCCACGAATGAAGAGGAGGTGGAGGGGTATATATAGCCTCCACACAAAATCTAACCGTTACACACAATCTACCAAACTCGGTGGGACTGAATCGTTAAACTCGGTCTGACCGATTTAGCAAATAATGTGACCATTAGGATTTTTGGTGGGACCAAAATGCAATTCGGTGAGACCGATATGGTTAGGGTTAGGGCATAACGTAATCTCGGTAAGACCGATTACACAAACTCGGTGAGACCGATTTTGGTAATAAGCTTTCCAGAGAGTTGGTCAGGCAAACTCGGTTTGACCGATTACACAAACTCAGTGGGACCCATTTTGGTAATAAGTTAACCAGAGAGTTTGCATTGTAATCTCGGTAGTGCCGATTGCTCAAACTCGGTGAGACCGATTTTGATAATGGGCATACAAAGAGTTATTACAATCCCATCTCGGTGAGACCGAGATCCCTACCAGTAGAACCGATTTGCTTAGGGTTTGTGGTAGTGGCTATGACTTTTGGAATCGGTGGCGCCGGATAGAAAGAATCGGTGTGACTGATTTTGGCTTTGGGTTTAGGTCATTTGTGGAAGTGGGAAAGTAGTTGAGGGTTTTGGAGCATATCAGTAAGCACATGAAGCAAGAGGCTCATTAAGCAACACCTCATCCCTCCTTGATAGTATTGGCTTTTCCTATAGACTCAATGTGATCTTGGACCACTAAAATGTAAAAAGAAGAGTCTTGAGCTTGAAGCTTGAGCCAATCCTTTGTCCTTAGCATCTTGAAGGAGTTCCCACATCCTTTAGTCCATGCCACTCCATTGTTGAACTTATCTGAAACATACTAGATAAAAGTGTTAGTCCAACAAGAGATATGTTGACATTAATTACCAAAACCACCTAGGGAGCACTTGTGCTTTCACTCTCATAGGTGGTGTTCATCAAACTAGAAGCAATACATGCTAGAAATCATGTTCAACACGCAAACCAATATCACCCTGCCAACTTAAAGGTGTCCCATCATAAGTTATTGATGTAGGATACACAACAAGAGTAGTTTCATGTAAGAACATGGTGTGATAGACAGATATAGTAGGTACCAAAAATAGGAAAGCCTGTCATATTCACACGTATCATGTGTAAGTTAAGCAGATGCAGTTTACACTAATTAGGAGCAATACAAGCTAAACACCATTGGCAACATGCAACCACATATCACACTGCCAAGTTAGAGCAAGCACCTTGGATGTTGGAGTAGGGGAGCAGAGACTTGGACCTCACTGCGGTGGATGTAAGAACAAGGTCAACACATAGATGTAGTGTGTACCAAAAATAGGAAGGCATGTCATATTCACTGGTATAGTGTGTAAACTAAGCAGATGCAATTTACCCTAATTAGAAGCATTACAAGCTAGACACCATATGCAACATGCAACCAAACATATCACACTTCAAAGTTAGAGCAAGCACCTGTGATGGTGGTATAGGGGAAGTGCGGTCTTCAAGTATAGAGCTACGTTCAATATCTTCATTTAGGCTTGCTGTTTCTTGAGAATCATGTGGAGAGGATGAAATTGCATTCTTTATAAGAGTAGCGCATCTCATATTAACCCACGCGCGTGACTGTCTCATCATAAGCGATAGATGTAGGATACACAAGAACAGTAGTTTAATGTAAGAACATGGTGTGATAGGCAGATGTAGTATGTACCAAAAACAGGAAGGCGTGTCATATTCACATGTATAGTGTGTAAGCTAAGGAGATGTGATTTAACAAATTAGGAGCACTGCAAGCTAGGCACCATATGCAACATGCAACCAGATATCACACTGCCATGTTAGAGCAAGCACCTTGGGTTGTGGAGTAGGGGAGATGAGATTTGGAACTAGCACTGCAGTAGGAGTAGCAGGAGAATCTGCAGAGATCATATGTTTCAGTTGCTCCAGTGGACCACCATCATTCCATGCCTTCGTACTTTCAGATTTTGCCTTGTCAAGTAAACACACAAGAAAAAGGAATGAAATTCGTACTTCCAAATTCATTGATGCATCATACTGACGAACACAACTTTTATGTATGGCAACAACATTGTAGGAGGATGTAATATGTATGAAAAATGCTAAGCAGGAGGCATTTCAACAAATTGGAAGCAATGCAATCTAGACACCATATGAAAGATCCAACCAAAATCACTCTACCAAGTTAGATGTGTCTCATTATAAGTGGCACTTCAAAAAATTAGAGGCAATACATATTTGAAATGATATGCAAGATGCAACCAATATTACACTGTCAACTTGAAGGCGTATCGTCAGAAGTGATTGATGAGGGATACACAAGAAAAGTAGTTTGATGTAAGAACATGGTTAATAGAAAGACGTACTATGTACCAAAAACAGGAAGGCATGTCATATTCACAGGTATAATGTGTTAACTAAGCAGATGCAATTTACCCTAATTAGAAGCATTACAAGGTAGACACCATATGCAACATGCAACCACATATCACGCTGCCAAGTAATAGCAAGCACCTGCGATGGTGGTGTGGGGGAATTGAGGTCATCAACTAGAGAGCTATGTTGACTATCTTCATTTAGCCTTGCTGTTTCTTGAGAATCATGTGGGGAGGATGACACTGCACTCTTTAAACGAGTAGGGCATCTCACAGTAACCCACTGGGGTGACTGTCTCATCATAAGTGATAGACGAGGGATACAAAAGAGCATTAGTTTGATGTATGAACATGGTTATTAGACATATGTAGTATGTATCAAAAACAGGAAAGCATGACATTATCAAAGGTATAATGTGTAAAGTAAGCAGATGCAATTTAAGCAAATTGGAAGTAATACAAGCTAGACACCATATGCAACATGCAACCACATTTGACAGCGCGAAGTTAAAGAAAGCACCTAGGATGGTTGTGTGTGGCAGTTGAGATCATCAACTGAAGAGCTACGTTTACTGTATCCAACTGTTGACATTGCATCCTTTAGAGCGCTGAAACGCTTAGTGCTTATCTTTGAATTACACTGGAGCGACTTCTGTCTTTTCTTTTCTGCATTCATCAACACTACGTCAGAGTCTAAAATACCCATGCATAAAAAAACAATAGTCTGAGTATGGGTGAAGTGTGTGCACAATTAGTACACTGTAAAGGTAGCAGATAGCAGGTCGGTGAGAAATAAATGACGGGAGACATATGATAGCTCTACAACATGCATGGCACACTAAATTACTACAGGATTCTATGAAAATAATAGTCGACTGAAAACAAATAGGTCAGTCCATTTTTTCTACACCGTCCAATGTACAAAGAACGGGCAGATCGCCTTCATCTACCTCCAGCCAGTCAGTGTTGACGATCTTCCTCGAAACGCCAGCGACCACCGGCCCAGTATTCCTCCCCTGCCTGCGCCCTCCCCTCGACCTCACCGCACCGCCGTGCTTGGCACCGCCCGCCGGCCATCCATTCAAGCCCCACCGACCTCCAGATTGGGCGCAAGTAGCTCCTGTGCCCCACACCCCTATGATAGACATCGATGCACCGCTTCCCCGGGGAATAGGCAGACTAGGTGCTCCGCGCCCCTAAGCGGGTGCTGCTTCTTTTAATTGCGGTTCGACTGACCCTAAATTGAAATCCAAGCGGGCTACTGACCTCTAGCAAAGGTGAAATAGTAAAGTGAGGAAACCTTGTGCATTTAGTATCACGAAGAAGATGCAGTAAGAAGCGATCAACTAGTTTCTTTCGTGGGATGAATACGGTGTGAGCAGAGACATAACATTTGCACGAATAAGGGAAGAGGAGTACCTCTTTCTGCTGGTAGTGATGTGTCCTCCTTCTGGTTTTTCCAACGATCTTCTTGTGGTTCGCTAGAAACGAGAAGTTATGGAGGACGATGGAGCCTTGGACGAACCCATGGCCAAGTTGTTGAGTGTGGTGCAATGGCCGTCTATCGGCGGCGGGGAACCAGATCCGAGGCGGTGAACGAGGGCGTAGCGGGAAAACCTTTGATGCAGTGGACGGTTGCGACAGTGGAGCGGCAGCAGTGAGGGGTAGGATGGCGTGGTCGGAGTGGTTCTGGTATGGCGCATGTCAGCGTCGGCATCGTGGAGGCAGCTCTGCCTCAGCTTCAGCTGCTAAGTCCTTGAGGGCGTTGCGGTTGCGGTTGCATTGGACGACGACGTCTGGGTACCAGCTCCAGCGTGATGGAGGAGGGTGGCGGTGGATTGGCCGCTATGGGGTGGAGGACAGAGGAGGCTGGGGTTTCGCGGCTGGTGGAGAGGGCGTTTTGGTGCCCACGGAGTATGAATGGGGAAATGGAGGGAGGCGGTGAACTAAGGGGGAACAATGTTTCAGTTTGAGACGCCCTTGTTTGAAATTTGGGGAAAGTTACAAAATTTGCCCCCATCTAAAATTTCAGACATATTGTGAGTTGGGGGTAGGACAGTAATCTCAGGTGTCCCAAATGTGGGCGGGATAGATTTCGGCCGAGCGCATGGGTGTTTAGGTTCCCATGGCATATGAATGCTTCTTGGAGGCGGTTGAGACTGGCGTCTTAGTGAAGTTACAAACCTACCCCGGTTTAGACCTTTGGACATCGGGTCGATAGGCTACACGGGCCAGAGTCAGGACAGTAATTTCCTACCACCAAACATTAGCCTCGCGCAGTTTCGGGTGACCAGAGGCCTATTTGGCGCTTCGTTCAATATTTGGGAGCAGAAGCATTAACGTTTTCGGTTCTCTTGAATTGAACTTTCAGGATTTGTCAAACTTCACAAATCTTTACTCTTGAAAATCCTAAAGCTACGATTATTTTGGAATGGAGGGGGTACATTTGAATATACATTGTACACGAGTATATATTAAAAAATAGGCAACTTAGCTCAGTTCCTGCATGGTTCCAGATATAATCTCCTTGGTTCCCAAAAAAAGTTAGACATGTGTATGAATATATATAGCAGGTTCAAACTCACAATAAAGATTGATGCCCCCTTTTACATCTGATTTACAAATGCCATAATCTCGGGTTCAAATACATGAATGCACTTCCTATGAATTTGAATCTTCGAAACCCACTTTATGTTGAATTCGACATGTATTCTATTTCGTAGCTACCAATTTGGAATGTATCCATGCAAGTGACAAATGTATAAAGTGTTTCACACTAACAACATGGAGTTGTAAAGCCTCGGATTCGTTGCGACAGGTGTCTTCCAGCTATTCATCGTTGTTGCCATGTCATTTGCTAGCGTGTTGCATTTTTTCATGTCATCATGTGCATTGCATTGCATACATGTTCGTCTCATGCATCCGAGCATTTTCCCCGTTGTCCGTTTTGCAATCCGACACTCCTATGTCCTCCGGCGTCCCCCTTTTGTCTCTTGTTGTGAGCGGGTGTTAAACTTTCTCGGAATGGACTGTGATTTGCCAAGCGGCCTAGGTACACCTCCGGTAGACCGCCTGTCAAGTTTCGGGCCATTTGGAGGTCGTTTGATACTCCAACGGCTAACCGGGGTACCTTAAAAGCCCTCTTTTGTTGCAGCCCAACACCCCTCCAAAACTGCCCAATAACCCATCTAAGTCATCTCCAAGCTCTCGGTCGTTCGATCATGATCGTGTGCGCGAAAACCGTACCCCATTTGCACACTCCTACCTCCCTCTACCAATAAAATAGTCCCTCCCCCCGAAATTCGCGGATGAACCCTAGCCTCCTTCTACCTCGCGCCACCGGACAAAATTCCCCGCCGCCGGACACGTCCAGCCTCCACCTCACTCCGATGAATCAGCCGCCGCCACGTCATTGCGCCGCCGTTCGCAGCCTATCCGGAGCCGCCACGCGCCTCCGCCAGCTCCCCACCGCACCGCGACCCGCGGAGCCCATCCGGGGCCCGCCCAACCTAGATCGTCGACGCCGCCCGAGCTCTCGTCGCCCGCGCCCCGCGCGCGACCCCGCGCTGCTCCGCTGGACTCCGCCGCCTGGCGCCGCCGTCACCAACAGGAGCCACCGCCGCCATGGAAACTCGCCAGAGTTCCCTCGCCGTTTGCTCCGCCGCGCGGCCCTCGTCGATCTCCGCCGCCGCAGTGCCGCGACCTCGCCTCCACCGCGTCTCACCTCCGGATCCGGGCCGCCGCCGCCCAATCCGGCCGGTCCCCGCCATCGGCACCGCCCCCGGCCACCGCTCCTCCGCCGGAGCACTGCCGCCGCCGTTCTCCAGCCCGATCGGGGAGGTGCCCCGATCCAGCCGGCCTCCCGTTCGCCTCCGCGTTGACCGCGCCTCGCGCGGGCCCCGGCGCCCCGGCCCGCTCCAACCTTCCCCACCCCCTGGCCTGCCTCCTCCTACCACTTGGGCCGCACACCGCTCCAGAGCCGGCCCAGCTTCAGATTTGGCCCGTGTGGCCCAGCGTGAGCACCCCTGTCTTTTTTCGAATTTTGGCCAAGTCCCTGAACTATCATCTCATGTGTGCATGGTCGAGTGATCATAACTTCTTGTGTACTGCTCCGTTTCATGCGCATGATATATCAAAATGTTCGTTGTGAGATGCTCTTCATTTCATTCCATTGTGCCATGCTTGTTTGAGTCCATATTGACGCCCAAATCATTGTCGCAAGAGTGATATATGATGGTAACTGATGTCTGTTATCAGAACTTGGTGATTTGTCTTTTTCATTGCATTTTGTGTCTACATCCTATGAACTTGATGTCTACATGAGTTTTCAGCTACATCATGCCATCTTCACAGTGGTGCAATCCATGTATTTTTTTCAGTCTTGTAGTGAGTGCATCAAGCTTGTTAAGTAGGGTACTTGCTGTTACTGTTTTGCTAGGCACAATCTGCTATATCCTGATGCTACGTAAACCTGTTGCTACAAGTTATTCTATGCATAATCTGGAGATGTCCACTAAGGATGATTTGTTACACATGTCATGCTCTATCCATCCTTGTCCTTAGTTGAATTTTTAGCCTAATGTAGCTTGTTGTAATCTTGCTCCAAACTTCCTAAATAATGTTGCTCTCAGCCTGTTAACATTAAGTTCAGTTTTTCCATGAGCTTTCACTACTAGGGAAAACCTTATACACAGAAATTTAGCAACAGCGCGGGTCAAAAAACTGCGCTAGTGCTATATAGCAGTAGCGATCAAATAAAAACCGCGCTACAGACACAAACTTAGCAGTAGCGCTTGTGGTAAAGAAAGCGCTACTACTAATATTCCCATTGGCAGAATGCTAGGCTACGCATAGCAGTAGCGGGCTTCGAAGAAACGCGCTACTGCTAGAGCACAGTTAGCAGCGTGTTTCCTGAGAAGAGCGCTACTACTAAAGGAAATAAAATAAGATGAAAAACAAATAGAAATTTAAATGAAAATGAAAGAAATAGAAAAAGGAGAAAGGGAAAAATAAAATGTAAAGCAAAATAAATGAAAAAGGGAAAAATCGGAGGAAGGCATAACAACAGCGTTTGTTTGTAAGAGGCGCTATAGCTAACATAGCTGCAGCGCGTGTCCTAGACCCCCGCTATAGAAACAGAATAGGAAATTAAAAAAGGAAGAAATTTACATAGCTATAGCAGCAGCGCGTTTTGAAGAAAGCGCTATAGCTATCTTAGCTATAGCGCGTTTTGTGAAACGCGCTACCGCTAAGTTTGACTTAGCCAAAAAACCGTTTCCCCCCGGCCACCACTTCCCCCAAATCCCTCAAACCCACCCCGCGTGCGCGCCGCTGTCTCCCCGATTCACAGTCGCCCCACTTCGCCACCGATGACGACGCCACCAGAGCCGTGCGCCGTCAACGACACCGGAGCCGCCCCCAACGCCACGGAGCCGCGCGGCCTTGTCAACGCCACCGGAGCCGTCGTCGACGCCACCTTCCTCGCCGTCACCGGAGACGCCCCTGCCTCCCTCGCCGTCATCGGAGACGCCCCTGCCTCCCTCACCGTCACCGGAGACGCCCCTGCCTCCCTCGCCACCACTGCCTCCGTCGCCACCACCGGAGCCATCATCTGTAAGCCCCCACCCCTCCTCTCTCTCATGCATAGGTTAGCCAGCTTAATTAGGTTAATTATCTAGGTTAGGGCAAAAATTTAGTTAGGGCATTGACAGAGAAGTAGTTAGGTTAACTAGTTTAATTAGGTTAATTATCTAGGTTAGTGCAAAAACTTAGTTAGGGCTTTGACAGAGAACTGGTCAGGTTAACTAGTTTAATTAGGTTAATTATCCATGTTAATTAGTGCAAACATTTATTTTAGGCTTTGACAGAGAACTAGTTGCGTTAACTAGTTTAATTAGGGTTAATTATCTAGGTAAACTAGATTAACTAACTAGGTTAAATAGGTAGGTTAATTAGGTTCATTGGATTAACAAGCTAGGTTAACTAGATTGGCAAAGGTTTTTGATTTTTGAAAAGACCACTAGTTTTCAAGGAAAAAAATTTAGGCAAATTTTATCTTTCATTGAAGTGGTCATGTTATATCTTTTCATTGAAGTTGTTCGATTGTGCCCAAGTGGCTTTGTTGTTTCCAGGGAATGATGCTGAGTGGCCTATGTTTTGCCCGAATGTTGATTCATTTCTGTTCCGGCAAATTTCAGGTTCTCGATTTGTCCACTTTTTAGCAAAGGTCATGCCGAAATTTCCCGTGAATTTCGGCATGACTTGTGCTACAAACTAGGACATACCAAGTGCCCGGGATTTGCCGCACCAGGAAGGAGTCAACATTCCTGCAAAACAATAATCCTTTTTTATGTCATTATTCATTTTATTAGGTCTAGAATTAATTGACTAGATTTAATCATAGGAAACATGGCTAGCAACGATGAAGGACAGGGTTCTGGTGATTGCGACGACGTCTACCGGGCGGCAGACGAATTTTTTAGCCTTACTGACGATCAACAGATGTTGTTGCTGGGCCCACCGGTGGCATCGGGGTCTCAGACCGACACGCAGACTGGTGCTGAGACCGACACGCAGACCGGTGCTGAGACTGAGACCGGCGCTGAGATTCAGGCCGGCATCGAGACCGGCGCTGAGACCGGTGCTGGCTCGGGGAGCGGAGCCGGTGTAGAACCGAAAGCAAAGAGGCAACGGGTTCCTAACAAACTCAGGACTACTAGACTGGTGGTCACGGAGGTGGACGACGGCAATTTTGAGCCAAAGGCGCCCGAGGAAGCGCGCGCGTGCTACGACAATCAAATAGGCTGCATCATACGGACAACCTCCACCATCATCGATGAGAATCTAAAGAAGATAGAAAATATGAGGAGCTCCCTCGTAAAGAAGTTTCACCAGATATTCTTGTTCCCGGGCCGGAATGAGAAGGATTATGAAGATCCAGACAAGGACCCGGCAATGAAGAAGATAAACAAACACGCCATGACCAAGTTTAGCAATGCGTTGGCCGCCTGGAAAAATCGAGTGAAAGCAAAGATCAACGACGGGGAACCCTACTCCGAGATTGTAAAGGAAAGTCTGACAATCACGGAAGAGCAGTTTCAAATATTCAAGGAGGCTTGCGAGGCCGAAGCTGCCAAAGAAAAGTCTAAGTACATGAAGGGGCTTCAAAAGAGGAACATTGGGACCCGCCACCTCGGAAGCCGTGGTTACGGCGGAAAGAGGTCCAAATGGGCCAAGGAGGACGCGGAAGCCGCGAGTCTGGGCATCCCAGACCCCTTGGCGGATTTCACCGTCCCGCAGGAGCGTGACGCCCTGAGGGCCCGCCACCGTTGGGACCCACTGAAGAAGGTTTATGAGACAACACCGGTCATTACGGAGTTCATGAGACTGCTGGTAATTTTAGTTTCTGATCAATTCGACTGCACACGTTAGTCATATTTGTAAACGATCCTTGTGCCTTTTGCAGAGAGAGCAACACCGGATTGTGGCCGAAAGCGACTCGCCGTCTGAGGCATTGGCGAGGCCCAAGTGGGACACTCCATTCAACCGGGCGTTGAACATATTGAAACGACGACCGGTGGATACTCGACCGTCGTATGGACGCGTGCACGGTGTCGGAGACGGCGCCACGTGGAAGAAGTACTACCGTGAGACCATGGAGGAGAAAAAGGAAAGACGGAGGTTAACTGAAGAAAGCATCGACAAGAAGGTTGAGATTGCGGTTGAGAAGAAATCATCTCAGACAGTCGCAATAGCGGTAGCTGCCGCAAAATAGGCGATTGCAGATATATCTACTTCCTTGGTGACGGGCATTCACACTTGGACAAGGGAAAATCCAAAAAAAATGCAGAGGACTTTCCCCTTGCTGACTTCTTGGCAGCACATGCTCCCGCACCAGCTGCTGCACCGGCTGCCGTGTAACGCCCCAGATATACTTTCCATATTTGTATCCAACTCTTGCCGTCCCTGGCGCTAAGTTATATTTATTTCTCGGGTTTGGGTCTTTGTCTCCGTGTGTTGTTTTCTTTTTCATGCATCTCTTATCATGTCATCACGTGCATTGCATTTGCATACATGTTCATCTCATGCATTCGAGCATTTTCCCCGTTGTCCGTTTTGCATTCCGGCGTTTCGTTCTCCTCCGGTGGTCATTTCTACCTTTCTTTCTTGTGTGGGGTTTAAACATTTCCGGATTGGACCGAGACTTGCCAAGCGGCCTTGGTTTACTACCGGTAGACCGCCTGTCAAGTTTCGGGTCATTTGGACTTCGTTTGATACTCCAACGGTTAACCGAGGGACCGAAAAGACCTCGTGTGTGTTGCAGCCCAACACCCCCCCAAATTTGGCCCAAAACCCACCAAACTCTGCTCCATGTCCTAGAGCGTTCGATCACGATCGTGTGGGCGAAAACCGCACCTCATTTGGACTCTCCTAGCTCCCTCTATGCCTATATATACACCCCTCCGTTTTCGGATCTCTCCCTCTCCCCGAAACCCTAAAAAAAA
>NC_057807.1:167430819-167437255 GCF_018294505.1 Triticum aestivum | reverse complement strand
CTCCGGCGACCGGCGCCGTCGCCGCCGCCGCACCGGCCGCCGCCGCGCCGCGCGCCCGCGCCTCCGGGGCCGCGCCCTCGCCCGCGGCCGGCCCCGCCGGCCACCTCGCCGCCCCTCGTCGCCCCGGCGACCTCCTCCCCGCTCCGGCCGCCTCCTCCCTCGTCGCCGGCGAGCTCCCAACTCCGGCGCCGAGCTGCTACAGTGCGCCGTGAACAGTGCCCCGATCTGGATCTCAGATCCGAAATTCTAGGGTTGACTTTTTCCCTCTCCCTCTAATTTTTATGCATTCTTTGACTGCTTGTATCTCCGCAACCGTGACTCCGTTTTGGGCATATGATATATCAAAATCTTCGTCTCGACATGTACATCATTTCATTCCATTGCATCATTTGCATTTGAGGTCATCTTGATACCCAAAATGCTGTTAGAAGGAGGCTTCGTGAGTTAAATTGCAGATCCGTTAGTTCATCATGCACTTTTGTCATTTTTGCTATATTTAATTCGTGCATGATATGCCTGTGCCCCTTTGGGATGTATTGTGAAGCATTTTGTCTTCTTTCCAGAGGTGCCACCCATGCATTTTTAGGATGTGTGTGTTGTCTTGTGCAAGCTTGCGAAGTAGGGTACCTGAGAATGCAGATTTCAGGGACTTAGTGATTTTTCACTAAGTCTGGGATATTTTAGTTCATGATGCTATATGTCCAGCTTGTTTCCTAGTGATCCGTGCCTCTTTTGAGGATGATCAGCAAGGGAGTTTTGATATTTATGTCATGCTCTATCCATCCATGTCTTTGTTGGCATTTGTGGATTGCTCTAGGTTGACTCAATCGAGCTCAACTTTTGCTTCGTTGTTAATCTGGGCAGATCGTCAACTTGTTTGCGATTTCGCCGATGCTACCGTTAGTGTTCCATGCATGCTATGCCTTCGTTCTTGCCATGTGTAGCTAGCACTTTGTGCCTTATTGCTGGTTATATGCTTTCCTTGCCATGACTTGCACCGTAGTGAGTGCATCGAGCTCGTTTACATGCCTTCGTGAGTTAAATTTCAGCATGTCTCAGTTTTCACTAAGTCTGAAAACTGATTGTGTTCGAGCAATGTTCGTGAGCTCGGTAGAGTATTTTGTGAACCCTTTTGGCCCCAGGTCACTTTGGGTGTTTTGTTAAGCTTGTTGAGTAGCTCCATGCCATGTTCTTACTTGTCATGTTCAGGTTTTCTATCATGTTGTTTTGCTGCTCCGAAGAGGGCTTCGTGATCTGAAATTTCAGACTAGTGTTAATTTCACTAAGTCTGAAATCTGTTTTGCATTTGCGTTTTAGCCATGCTTGTTTGAACCTCTTAATGGATGAATTTGCCTATGGCTCAGTGCTAGTGTTTTGTCAACCATCTTGTGTACATCACTGCCATGTATTTTGTTTTCATGTTTGGTGGCTGTAGCATGTTCATTTCGTTGCATTTAGATGCCTACTTGCTGTAAATCGCAGACCGGTGTCATATCTTAAAACGCTTGCCATTTCCAAACCGTAGCTCCGATTCCTATGATCTTTATATCGTTTTCAAGCGATTTCATCCCCTCTATCCAGTGGCACACTTGGTTTTCCAAGTTGAGGCCAGGTTCATGCATTTCCTGTCATATCTTGCATTTTGCATCCCGCATCGCATCCCGCATAGCATATCGTCATTTCATCATATTGCTTGGTCTTGCCCGTGGTTGATTGTATCCTTGTTGCTTGTTTGTCTTGTTGGGTAGAGCCGGGAGACGAGTTTGCTACCGAGGAGCCCGTTGAGTTTGCTTGTGAGGATCCAGTCAACTCTGACAACTGTGCAGGCAAGATGATCATACCCTCGAAATCACTACTATCTTTGCTATGCTAGTTTGCTCGCTCTTTTGCTTTGCCAATGCTACGATGCCTACCTTTTGCTTGTCAGCCTCCCAATTGCCATGTTGAACCTCTAACCCACCTTTGTCCTAGCAAACCGTTGATTGGCTATGTTACCGCTTGCTCAGCCCTTCTTATAGCGTTGTTAGTTGCAGGTGAAGATTGGAGCCGTTCCTTGTTGGAACATTTATATTACTTGTTGGGATATCATTATATTGCTATGTTATCTTAACGCATCTATATACTTGGTAAAGGGTGGAAGGCTCGGCCTCTCGCCTAGTGTTTTGTTCCACTCTTGCCGCCCTAGTTTCCGTCATACCGGTGTTATGTTCCCGGATTGTTGCGTCCCTTACACGGTTGGGCTATAATGGGAACCCCTTGATAGTTCGTCTTGATTAAAGCTTTTCCAGCAATGCCCAACATTGGTTTTACCATTTGTCACCTAGCCTCTTTTTCCCTTGGGTTTCCGGAGCCCGAGGGTCATCTTATTTTAACCCCCCCCCCGGGCCAGTGCTCCTCTGAGTGTTGGTCCGAACCAGGCAGCCTGCGGGGCCACCTCGGGGAAACTTGAGGTTTGGTTTTACTCGTAGCTTGACCTATCCGAGCGTGCCCTGAGAAAGAGATATGTGCAGCTCCTATCGGGATTTGTCGGCACATTCGGGCGGTGTTGCTGGACTTGTTTTAACCTGCCGAATCATCTTGTTGTACCGAGATACCGAGTCTGATCGGTGTGTCTTGGGTGGAGGTCTATTCCTTCGTTGACCGTGAGAGCTTGTTATGGGCTAAGTTGGGACCCCCCTGCAGGGATTGATCTTTCGAAAGCCGTGCCCGCGGTTATGGGCGGATGGGAATTTGTTAATGTCCGGTTGTAGATGACTTGAACTAAAAATTAATTAAAATGAATCAACCGTGTGTGTTACCGTGATGGCCCCTTCTCGGCGGAGTCCGGGAAGTGGACACGGTGTTGGAGTTATGCTTGCGCAGGATGTTCCTTTAGCTTCTCGCTCGTGCTTCGCCTTCTCTTCTCGCTCTCTTTTGCGTATAAGTTAGCCACCACATATGCTAGTCGCTTGCTGCAGCTCCACATATATTTGTCTATCCATTCCTATGAGCTTAAATAGTTTTGATCGCGTGGGTGTGAGATTGCTGAGTCCCTGTGGCTCACAGATACTACAACTCCAGATGCAGGTCCAGGTGATTCTGCTCCAGTTGACGATTACGAGCTCAGGTGGGAGTTCGACGAGGACTCTCAGCGATACTACGTATCTTTTCCGGATGATCAGTAGTGGTGCCTAGTTGGGGTTATCGATTCAGGACCTTGTCGCATGTTGGGGGTCTTTTCTATTTTGGCGCCGTAGTCGGGCCATGAGTGCTTGTTTGATGAATGTTATTTACGTACTCTGATGTGACGTGGCGAGTGTAAGCCAACTATGTTATCTCCCCCTTTATTATGTATTACATGGGATGTTGTAATGATTGCCTGACTTGCGACATTGCTTTCAATGCGGTTATGCCTCTAAGTCGTGCCTCGACACGTGGGAGCTATAGCCGCATCGAGGGCGTTACAAGTTGGTAATCAGAGCCTTCCCCGACCTTAGGAGCCCCATTGCTTGATCGTTTTTAGCAGCCGAGTTGTGTCTAGAAAAATGTTTTGAGTCCTTAGGAATTATATATCGGAGAGCTTAGGAATTCTTTTACTTCCCAGTCTCCTCATCGCTCTGGTAAGGCATCCTGGCGTAGAGTTTTGACTCTTCTCTTCTCAAATTTCACTAAAAAAATTTTTAGGATCACGCGAGTATCTTGGTTTTGTTACGATGGTTTTGTGACGAGAACATTGTTCTTGGTGCCTCCTGTCTTTAGGGGTTGTGGCAGTGTCCCGGGGAGTTGAGCTCCGAGGTGTTGTCGTCACAATTTTATCGTTGCAATTCTGGTATACTTGAGACATGTTCGCCGACATCGAAAATCTCTTTTATGCAGTTCGTTGGTGAGATAACCTCGACGCCACCCAGTACTGGGGCGGGAGTTCGGGAGTATCGCCATAACTTGTATAACGGATGCTTTTCGAAGGTTGAGGTAGATGGTTTCCGAAGTTTTCCTGGTTATGTGTTGAAGGATGGATACAGCTGGATGTAGGATTTGCTAGTTTGGGTGAGATATTGTGCTTCCCCTGTATCCCCAACACCTGATTGCATAACCGGAAAGGTTCGGGAGTTTCATAGGTGGGAAATCTAGTAGCTCTAGTTCTTCTTCCACGGATATTGGTTTGAGATTGGGATTTCTTACCGATTATTCGTTCTTGATCCGTACCTTGTTGATTTATCTCTCTACCTTAATTCTTCGGGGCTTCGCAATTTATGGATGTGTGATCTTTTGAAGAGGAATGCATTCGTTTATTTTGTTCGGATGTGAAGAATATATGTTGCAATTTTCATTCCGTTGGATTCAGCTTCTATATTGTTGTCTATCTATGTGCTAATGGTGGTCAACCTCTTCAGGATGGCTCCTCCAACGCGCACGACTCCGGGAGAAACCACTGCCACCTTTGCTCTTCTGCTGATACGGCTGACGGAACGGAGGAGGAGGAAGCCAATACTTCTGCTGCTTGACCACTTGAGTAGAGGAAGACGGAGTAACATCTCTGGCACGCTTCCTGGAAGCATCACATCTCATCTGAGCAGCCTCTTGCTTCAGTGCCATGTTGTAGAACTCATCGTATCTCAACGGCTCAAAGAGGACAAGAGCGAGCTGAATTTCCTCACGAAGACCACCCCTGAACTGATAGATCATACTCTTCTCATCAGGAACATCCTGCTTGGCAAAACGGGCGAGCTTCTGGAACAACTTGTTGTAGTCATAGACAGACAAAGAGCCTTGCTTCAGATTGCGGAATTCCTGACGCTTACTCTCAACCACACTTTGAGGGATGTGATGAGCGCGGAAATCTTGACGGAAATCGTCCCAAGTGATCAGACGTCCACCTCTGGAATCCTTGTACTGCTGGAACCACTCTGCAGCCTGATCTTTGAGCTGGAAAGAAGCGAACTTGACGAAATCTTCAGGCCTGACGTTGCTGCATTCAAAATGCTTGCCCCTAGATACGTGGGACCTTTCAAGATTGTCACCAAGAGAGGCGACCTCGCCTATCAACTCGAGCTTCCTTCAAACTTTGCAAATGTTCATGATGTGTTCCATGTCTCTCAGCTTCGAAAGTGCTTCAAGACTCCTGACCGCACCGTCAACTTCGAGGACATTGAGCTCCAAGAAGATCTCTCCTATCGTGAGCACCCAGTTGCTATTCTCGAAGAGACTGAACGCAAGACTCGCAACAAGTCAATCAAATTTCTCAAAGTCAAGTGGTCACACCATTCCGACCGTGAAGCTACCTGGGAACGCGAGGATCACCTCCGTTCTGAGTACCCGGAGTTCTTTCAGTCCTAGATCTCGGGACGAGATCTTTTCGTAGTGGTGGAGTGTTGTAACGCCCCAGATGTAACTTTCCATATTTGTATCCAACTCTTGCCGTCTCCGGCGCTAAGTTATATTTATTTCTCGGGTTGGGTCTTTGTCTTCGTGTGTGTTGTTTTCGTTTTCATGCATCTCATATCATGTCATCACGTGCATTGCATTTGCATACATGTTCATCTCATGCATTCGAGCATTTTCCCCGTTGTCCGTTTTGCATTCCGGCGTTTCGTTCTCCTCCGGTGGTCATTTCTAGCTTTCTTTCTTGTGTGGGGATTAAACATTTCCGGATTGGACCGAGACTTGCCAAGCGGCCTTGGTTTACTACCGGTAGACCGCCTGTCAACTTTCGGGTCATTTGGACTTCGTTTGATACTCCAACGGTTAACCGAGGGACCGAAAAGGCCTCGTGTGTGTTGCAGCCCAACACCCCCCAAATTTGGCCCAAAACCCACCAAACTCTGCTCCATGTCCTAGAGCGTTCGATCACGATCGTGTGGGCGAAAACCGCACCTCATTTGGACTCTCCTAGCTCCCTCTATGCCTATATATACACCCCTCCGTTTTCGGATCTCTCCCTCTCCCCGAAACCCTAAAAAAAACAGATCCCCGCCAGATCCGCGCCGACGGACGTGTCCGCCCCCGGCCGGACAGCGTCCGCCGCTGCAGCCCGCCCACTCGGGGGCCGCCACGTCACCCCCGCCGCCGCCGCCTCCCACCGCGGCCCGGGAGCCCGCATCCGGCCCCCGCGGCCCGGTGAGCTCCGCCGCCGCCCGGGACTCGCCTCCCGCCGGGATCCGCCGCCTCCCCGACCTCCGGCGACCGGCGCCGTCGCCGCCGCCGCACCGGCCGCCGCCGCGCCGCGCGCCCGCGCCTCCGTGGCCGCGCCCTCGCCCGCGGCCGGCCCCGCCGGCCACCTCGCCGCCCCTCGTCGCCCCGGCGACCACCGGATCCGCCCCGGCCGCCTCCTCCCGCGACTCCGGCGGCCAAGTCCGGCCAGCTACAGTGTTCCCCGCCGCCGCCTCGGAGTCCGTGCCCGATCCAGATCTGGATCTGGGATATTTCGGTTGACCTCTCTCCCCCGAAACCCTAATTT